>NW_027525524.1:0-18664 GCF_052094955.1 Ictidomys tridecemlineatus | reverse complement strand
CTCTGTAAGATCCTTCTGCACCCCGTTCTCCAAACTTTGCTCTCTGTAACAGTCATTCTGCACCTCAGTCTCCAACCTCATCTCTCTGCAACGGCCCTTCTGCACCCCATTATTCAACCTCTGATCTCTGCAGCAGTCCTTCTGCACCCCAAACTACAAACTCTGCTGTCGGTAACAGTCATTCTGCACCCCAGTCTCCAAACTCTACTTTCCGTTTCAGTAATTCTGCACCCCAGTCTAAAACCTCTGATCTCTGTAACAACCCTTCTGCACCTCAGTCTCCAACCTCTGCTCTCCTCAACAGTCCTTTTGCACCCCAGTCTCACAACTCTGCTTCGTGCATAAGTCCTTCTACACACCAGTCTCCAACCTCTGCTCTCTGCTACAGTCCTTCTGCACCCCAGTCTCCAACCTCTGCTCTCTTCAACATTTCTTCTGCACCCCAGTCTCCAAACTGTACACTGTAACTATCCTACTGCACCCCGGTTTCTAAACTCTGCTCTCTGTAGCGATCCTTCTGAACCTCAGTCTCCAAACTTTGCTCTTTGTAATGGTCCTACTGCATCCTAGTTCCCAACATCTGCTCTCTACAACAATCCTTCTGCACCAAAGTCTCCAAACTCTGCTCTGTATAACGGTCCTTCTGCACACCCCAATTGCCAACCTCTGCTTTATGTAACAGTCCTTCTGCACCTCAGATTCCAACCTCTGCTCTCTGTAACAGTCCTTCTAAGCCTCAGTCTGAAATCTCTGCTGTCTGCAACAATCCTTCTGCACCCTAGTCTCCAAACTGTGCTATCTGAAACAATCTTCTGCACCCCAGTCTCCAGACTCTGCTCTCTTTAACAGGCCTTCTGCTCCCCAGTCTCCATCCTCTTCTCTCGGCAACGATTCTTCTGCACTCAGTCTTCAACCTCTGCTCTCTGTAACAGTCCTTCTAAACCGCAGTCTCCAACCTCTGCTCTCTGCAATGATCCTTCTGCATCCCAGATTCCAACAACTGCTCTCTGCAACAGTCTTTCTGCACTCTAGTCTACAACCTCTGCTCTCTGCTACAGTACTTCTGCACCCCAGTCTCCAACCTTTGCTCTCTGCAACATTTCTTCTGCACCCAAGTCTCCAACCTGTGCTCTCTGTAACTATCCTGCTGCAACCCAGTCTCCAAACTCTGCTCTCTGTGGCGATTCTTCTGCACCTCATTCTCCAACCTCTGCTCTTTGCAACGATCCTTCTGCACCCAGTCTCCATTCTCTGCTCTCTGTAAGAATCCTTTTTCACCCCAGTCTCCAACCTCTCCTCTATGTAAAAGTCAATCTGCACCTCAGTCTCCAAGTTCTGCAATCTGTAACAGTCCTTCTGCACCCCAGTCTCAAACCTCTGCACTCAGAAATGATCTTTCTGCACCTCAGTCTCCAACCTCTTCTCTCTTTAATACTCCTTCTGCACCCCAGTCTCCAACAGTGAGACTTTTACTCTCTGTAAAAGTCCTTCTGCACCTCAGTTGCCAACCTCTCCTCTCTGTACCAATTTTTCTGCACCTCAGTCTCCAATCTCTGCTCTCTGTAACAGGCCTTCTACACCCCAGTCTCCAACCTCTGCTCTCTGTAACAGTTTTTCTGCACCACAGTCTCGAACCTCTGCTCTCTGTAACAGTACTTTGCACCCGAGTCCCCAACCTCTGCTCTCTATTACAGTTCTTCTGCACCCCAATCTTCAAACTCTGCAGTCTTTATCACTCCTTCTGCACCAAGTCTCCATCCTCTTCTCTCTGTAAGAATCCTTCTGCACGCCCGTCTCCAACCTCTGCTCTTCTTAAATGTCTTTCTGCACCTCAGTCTCAAACCTCTGCTCTCACTAATGGTCCTTCCACACCCCAGTCTCCAACCTCTGCCCTCTGTAACAGTCCTTCTGCACCCAAGTCTACAACATCTGCTCTCTGAAAGAATTCTTCTTGTACCCAGTCTCCAACCTCTGCTCTCTGTAACAGTCTTTTTGTATCGCAGTCTCCAACCTCTTCTCTTTGTAACGGTCCTTCTGCTCCCCAATTGCCAGCATCTGCTTTCTGTAACAGTCTTTCTGCACCCCAATCTCCAACCTCTTTTCTCTGCAACGAATTTTCTGCACCTCAGACTCCAACTTCTGCTCTCTGCAAAAGTCCTTCTGCACCCAGTCTCCAGACTCTGCTCTCTGAAAGATCATTTTTCATTTCAGTCTCCAAACTCTGCTCTTTTCAGCAGTTCTTCTGCACCATAGTATCCAAATTCTGCTTTCTTTAAAAGTCTTTCTGTACCTCAGTCTCCAAACTTTGCTCTCTGTAATGGTCCTTCTGCACCCCAGTCTTCAACCTCTGCTCTCTGTAACAATCCTTCTGCACCTCACTCTTCAACTTCTGCTCTCTGTAACAATCCTTCTCCACCACAGTCTCCAACATCTGCTCTCTGCAAAGGTCATTCTGCACCCCAGCCTTTAAACTCTGCTATCTGTAACAGTCCTCCTGTAATGCACTCTAAAAAATCTGCTCTATGTAACGCCCCTTCTGCACCCAAGTATCCAATCTCTACTCTCTGTAACACTCTTTCTGCACCTCAGTCTAAAAACTCTGCTCTCTGCAACAGACCTTCTGCACCTCAGTCTGAAAACTTTGTTCTCTGCAAGGATCCTAATGCACCCCAGTCTCAAAATTCTGCTCTCTGTAACAGTCCTTCTGCACCCCAGTCTCCAACCTCTGCTCTCTGTAACAGGCCTTTTGCACCCCATTCTCCAACCTCTGCTCTCTGTAATATTGCTTTTTCACTTCAATCTACAAACTCTGCTCTCTGCAACAGATCGTCCGAACCCCAGTCTCCAAACTCTGCTTACTGTATCACTCCATCTGCACCACAATTTCCAATATTTCCTTTCTGTAATAGTTTTTCTGCACCTCAGTCTACAAACTCTGCTCTCTGCAACAGTCTTTCTGCACCCAAATCTCCAACATCTGCTTTCTGCAACAGTCCTTCTGCACCAAATCTCCAACCTCTGTCTATGTAAAAGTCCTAATGTAACCCAATCTCCAACCTCTGCTCTCTACAACAGTCCTTCTGCACCCCAATGTGAACCTGTGCTCTCTGCTACAGTCCTTATACACCCGAGTGTCCAGCCTGTGCTCTCTGCAACAGTCCCTCTGCAACCCAGTCTCTAACATCTGCTCTGTGTAACAATTTTTCTGCACCTTAGTCTTCAACATATGCTCTCTGCAACGGTCCTTCTGCACCTCAGTCTCCAAAAACTACTCTCTGTAAATGTACTTATGAACACTTTGTCAAAACTCTGCTGCCCGTAACAGGCCTTCTGCACCCAGGTCTCCAACCGCTGTTCTTTATAACAATCCTTCTGCACCCCAGTCTCAAAATTTTGCTCTCTACAACGATCCTTCTGCACCCCAGTTTCCAACCTCTACTCTCTGTAACAGTCCTTTTGCACCTCAGTCTCCAACTTCTGCTCTCTGCAACAGTCCTTTTGCACATCAGTCTCCAAACATAGCTCTCTGCATCGATCTTTCTGCACCTCAGTCTCAAAAGTCTACTCTCTGTAACACTCCTTCTGCACCCCAGTCTCAAACTTTTGCTGTCTTCACAGATCCTTCTGCAAACCAGTCTCCAACATCTGCTCTCTGCAACTGTCCTTCTGCACCCCAGTCTCCAACCTCTGCTCTCTGCAATGATCCTTCTGCACCCCAGTATCCAACATCTGCTCTATGCAACAGTCCTTCTGCACCCCTGTCTCCAACCTCTGCTCTCTGCAACAGTCCTACTGCAACTCAGTCTGAAAAATCTGTTATCTGCAACAGTCTTTCTGCACCCCAGTCTTCAAACTCTGCTCTCTGTAATAGTCCCGTTGCACCTCAGTCTTTAAACTCTGCTCTCTGTAAGATCCTTCTGCAACCCTGTCTCCAAACTCTGCTCTCTGTAACAGTCCTTCTGCACCCAAGTCTCCAACCTCTGCTCTCGGCAACAGTGCTTGTAAACCCCATTCTCCAAACTGTGCTCTCTGCAACAGTTCTTCTGCATCTCAGGCTCTAACTTCTGTTCTCTGTAACAATCCTTCTTCACCTCAGTTACCAAACTCTGATCTCTGCAATGGTCCTTCTGCCCCACAGTCTCCAACCTCTGATCTATGTAACAGTCCTGCTGCAACTCAGTCTACAAACTCTGCTCTTTGTAAGATCATTTTGCAACCTTGTCTAAAAACTCTACTCTCTGTAGGAGTTCTTCTTCACCCCAGTCTCCAACCCCTGCTCTGTGTAACAGGCCTTTTGCACCCAAATCTCCAACCTCTACTCTCTGTAACAGTCCTTTTGCACCTCAGTCTCCAACCTCTGCTCTCTGTAACAGTCCTGCTGCACCTCGATCTACAACTTCTGCTCTTTGTAAGATCCTTTTACAACCTTGTCTAAAATCTCTGCTCTCTGTAGAAGTTGTTCTGCACCCCAGTCTCCAACATGTGCTCTCTTCAATAGTCCTTTTAAACCCCAGTCTTCAACATCTGCAGTCTGCAACAGTCTACCTGAAGCTCAGTATGAAAATTCTGCTCTCTGCAACGATCCTTGTGCACACCAGTCTCCAAAATCTGCTTTGTGTAACAGTTTTTCTGCACCTCAGTCTCCAAAATCCGCTCTGTGTAACAGTGCTTCTGCACCCCAGCCTCCAACATCTGCTCACTGTAAGATTCTTTCGCACCCCTGTTTTCAAATCTGCTCTCTGTAACATTCCTTCTGCTCCCGAGAATCCAACCTCTGCTCTCTGTAACAGTTCTTCTGCTTACCAGTCTCCAACCTCTGCTTTCTGTAACAGTCCTTCTTCTCCCCAGTCTCCAAATTCTGCGCTCTGTAGCAGTCCTTGTGTACCGCAGTCCTCAACCTCTGCTGTCTGCAATGATCCTTCTGCACCCCAGTCTCCAACCTCTCCTTTCTGTATCATTCCTTCTACACCAGAGTTTCCAACCTCTTCTCCCTTTAACATTTTTTCTGCACCTCTGTCTACACCTCTGCTCTCTGCAACAGTTCTTCTGCACCCCAGTCTCCAACTCATGCTCTCTGCAACAGTTCTACTGCACCCCAGACTCCAAGGTCTGCACTCTGAAACAGTCCTTCTCCACACCAGTCTCCAATCTCTGCTCTATGTAACAGTCCTCCTGTAGTGCAGTCTCCAAAATCTGCTCTCTGTAACGCTCCTTCTGCTCCCCAGTCTTCAACCTCTGCTTTCTGTATCAGTCCTTCTGCACGCTAGTCTCCAACCTCATCTCTCTGTAACAGTCCTTCTGCACCTGAGTCTCCAAACTCTGCTCTCTGTAACAGCTTTCTGCAACCGAGTCTCAAAATTCTGCTTTCTGCAACAGTCCTTCTCACCACATTCTCCAAACTCTGCTATCTGCAACAGTCCTTCTGCACCCCAGTCTCCAAACTCTGCTATCTGCAACACTCCTTCTGCACCCCTGTCTCCAACCTCTGCTCTCTGTCACAATCCTTCTGCACCTAAGTCTCCAAACACTGCTCTCTAAAACGGTCCTTCTGAACCTCAATCTCTAAACTCTACTCTCTGTAACAGTCTTTCTGCACCTCAGTCTCCAACAAATTCTCTCTGTAAGATCCTTCTGCAACCCAGTCTGTAAACTCTGCCCTCTGGAACAGTCCTTCTGCACACATTCTCCAACCTCTGTTCTCTGTAACAGTCCTTCTGCATGCCAGTCTCAAACCTCTGCTCACTACAACGATTCTTCTGCACGCCAGTCTCCAATCTCTGCTCTCTGCAACAGTCCTTCTGCACCCCAGTCTCCAATATCTGCTCTCTGCAACAGTCCTTCCGCACCTCAGTCTGAAAACTCTGTTCTCTGAAACGATCATTCTGCACACCAGTCTCCAACTTCTTCTCTCTATAACAGTTCTGCTGTACCACAGTCTCCAAAATCTTCTCTCTGAAAGTTCCTTCTGCAACCCTGTCTCCAAACTCTGCTGTTTGTAACAGTCCATCTGCACTTCAGTCTCCAACCTCTACTCTGTGTAACAGGCCTTTTGCACTCCATTCTCCAACCTCTGCTGTTTGCATCAGTCCTTATACACCGGAGTCTCCAAACTCTGCTTTCTGTATCAGTCTCTCTGCACCCCAATCTCCAAACTCTGCTCTCTGTAACAGTCCTTCTGAACCTCAGTCTACAAACTTTTCTCTCGGCAACAGTCCTTCTTAAACCCAGTATCCAACATCTGCTCTCTGCAACAGTCCTTCTGCACCAAGTCTCTAAACTCTGCCTCTGTAACAGTCCTACTGAAAGGCAGTCTCCAACCTCTACTATCTGCAACAGTGCTTATGCACACAAATCTCAAACCTGTGCTCTCCGCAACAGTTCTTCTACACCCCATGTCAAGCCTCTGCTCTCTGCAGCAGTCCCTGTGCAACGCAGTCTCCAACCTCCGCTCTCTATAACGATCCTTCTGTACCTCATTCTCCAAACTCTACTCTCTGGAAAAGTAATACTGCACCCATTTTCCAAACTCTGCTCTGCGTAACAGGCCTTCTACACCCCAGTCTCCGACCTCTTTTCTCTATAACAATCCTTCTTCACCCCAGTCTCCAACATCGGCTCTCTACAACGATCCTTCTGCACCCCAGTCTCCAACCACTGCTCTCTGCAACAGTCCTTCTGCAACCCAGTCTCCAACCACTGCTCTCTGCAATAGTCCGTCTGCACCTCAGTCTGAAAACTCTGTTCTCTGCAACGATCATTCTGCAACCTAGTCTCCAACCTCTGCTTTCTGTAACAGTCCTGCTTCACCTTGGTCTACAACCTCTGCTCTCTGTAAGATCCTTGAGCAACCTTGTCAAAAACTCTACTCTCCATAACAGTTCTGCACCCCAGTCTCAAAACTCTTCTGTCTTCAACGATCCTTCTGCACCCCAGTCTCCAAACTTTGCTCTCTCTAACAGTTCTTCTAAGCCTCAGTCTCCAACCTCTTCTCTCTGTAACAGTCCTTCTGCACATCAGTCTTCAACCTCTGCTCTCTGCAAAAGTCCTTCTACACCCCATTCTCCAATCTCTGTTCTCTGCAACAGTCCTTCTAAACCACAGTCTCTAACATCTGCTCTCTGCAACAGTCCTTCTTTACCCTAGTCTCCAATGTATGCTCTCTGTAACGGTCCTTCTGTACTGCAGTCTCCAAACTCTGCTCTCTCTAGCGGTCCTTCTGCACCCCAGTCTCCAACCTCTTCTCTATGTATCAGTACTTCTGCACCCCAGTCTCCAAACTCTGCTCTCTGCAACATTCCTTCTGCACCTCAGTCTCCAACATCTGCTCTTTCCGACAGTTCTTCTGCACCCCAGTCTCCCACATCTGCTATCTGCAACAGTCCTTCTGCACCCCAGTCTCCAACATCTGCTCTCTGTAACAATCCTTCTGCACCTCAGTCTCCAACCTCTGCTCTGTGTAACATCTTTCTGTAACCCAGTCTCCAAACTCTTTCCTCTGTAACAGTCCTTCTGCACGCTTTCTCTAAAATCTCCTTTCTGTAACAGGCCTTCTGCACCCCAGTCTCCAACCTCAGTTCTCTGTAACAGTCCTTCTGCACCCTAGTCTCAAACCTCTGCTCTCTAGGACGATCTTTATTCATCCCATTCTCCAACGTCTTCTCTCTGCAATAGTCCTTCTGCACCCGTGTCTTCAAAAAGTGCTCTCTGCAACAGTCATTCTGAACCTCAGTCTGAAAACTCTGTTCTCTGCAACAATCATTCTGCACCCTAGTCTCCAACCTCTGCTCTCTGTAACAGTCCTGCTGCACCTTGGTCAACAACCTCTGCTCTCTGTAAGATACTTGAGCAACCTTGTCTAAAAACTCTGCTCTCCGTAAAAGTTCTTCTGCACCCCAGTCTCCAAACTCGGCTCTCGGTAGCAATCCTTTTGAACCTCAGTGTACAAACTCTGCTCTCAACAACGATTCTTCTGCACCTCAGTCTCCAAACTCTACTCTCTGTAACAGTCCTTCTGCACCCCAGTCTCAAACCTTTTCTGTCTTCAACGATTCTTCTGCACCCCAGTCTCCAAACTTTGCTCTCTCTAACAGTTCTTCTAAGCCTCAGTATCCAACCTCTTCTCTCTGTAACAGTCCTTCTGCACATCAGTCTTCAACCTCTGCTCTCTGCAAAAGTCCTTCTACACCCCATTCTCCAATCTCTGTTCTCTGCAACAGTCCTTCTAAACCACAGTCTCTAACATCTGCTCTCTGCAACAGTCCTTCTTTACCCTAGTCTCCAATGTATGCTCTCTGTAACGGTCCTTCTGTACTGCAGTCTCCAAACTCTGCTCTCTCTAGCGGTCCTTCTGCACCCCAGTCTCCAACCTCTTCTCTATGTATCAGTACTTCTGCACCCCAGTCTCCAAACTCTGCTCTCTGCAATATTCCTTCTGCACCTCTGTCTCCAACATCTGCTCTTTCCGACAGTTCTTCTGCACCCCAGTCTCCCACATCTGCTATCTGCAACAGTCCTTCTGCACCCCAGTCTCCAACATCTGCTCTCTGTAACAATCCTTCTAAACCTCAGTCTCCAAACTCTGCTCTGTGTAACATCTTTCTGTAACCCAGTCTCCAAACTCTTTCCTCTGTAACAGTCCTTCCGCACGCTTTCTCTAAAATCTCCTTTCTGTAACAGGCCTTCTGCACCCCAGTCTCCAACCTCAGTTCTCTGTAACAGTCCTTCTGCACCCTAGTCTAAAACCTCTGCTCTCTAGGACGATCTTTATTCATCCCATTCGCCAACGTCTTCTCTCTGCAACAGTCCTTCTGCACCCGTGTCTCCAAAAACTGCTCTCTGCAACAGTCCTTCTGAACCTCAGTCTGAAAACTCTGTGATCTGCAATGATCCTTCTGCACCCCAGTCTCCAAACTCTGCTCTCTGTAACAGTCCTGCTGCTCCTCAGTCTCCTAACTCTGCTCTCTTTAAGATGCTTCTGCAACCCTGTCTCCAAACTCTGCTCTCTGTAACAGTCCTTCTGCACCCAAGTCTCCAACCTCTGTTCTCTGTAGCAGGCCTTTTAAACCCAAATCTAAAACCTCTACTCTCTGTAACATTCCTTCTGCACCTCAGTCTACAACCTCTGCTCTCTGCAACAGTCTACTGCACCTCAGTATCCAAGCTCTGGTCTCTAAAACGATCTTTCTGCACCTCAGTTTCCAAACTCTGCTCTCTGTAACAGTCCTTCTGCACTTGAGTCTCCAAACTCTACTCTCTGCAACAGTCCATTTGCACCCCAGTCTTCAACCTCTGCTCTCTGTAAGATCCATCTGAACCCTAGTATCCAACCTCTGCTCTCTCTAACAGTCCTTCTGCACCCCAGTCTCCAAACTCTGCTCCTTGTAACATTCCTTCTACACCTCAGTCTCCAACCTCTGCTCTCTGCAACAGTCCATCTGCACTCCAGTCTACAAAATCTGCTCTCTGCAACAGTCCTTCTACACCCTAGTTTCCAGCCTCTGCTCTCTGCAACAGTCCTTCTGCACCCCAGTCTCCAAATTCATCTCTCTGCAACGATCTTTCTAGACCCAAGTCTCCAACCTCTGCTCTCTGCAACAGTCCTTCTGCACCCCAGTTTCCAACCTCTGCTCTCCGTAACAGTCTTTCAGCACCTCAGTCTCCAAACTCTGCTCTCTGTAACAGTTCTTCTACACGCCAGTATCCAACCTCTGCTCTGTGCAACAGTCCTACTGCAACCCAGTCTCCAACCTCTACTCTCTGTAAGATTCTTCTGTACGGCAGTCTCCAAACTCTGTTTTCTGCAACAGTCATTCTGCACCCCGGTATCCAACCTGTGCTCTCTGTAAAAGTCCTTCTGTACTGCAGTCTCCAAACTCTACTGTCTGTAATGGTCTTTCTTCAGTCCAGTCTCCAACCTCTGCTTTGTTTATCAGTCCTTCTGCACCCCAGTCTCCAACCTCTGCTCTCTGTATCAGTCCTTCTGCACCTATATCTCCAATCTCTACTCTCTACAACAGTCTTTCTGCATCCCTGTCTCCAACCTCTTCTCTCTGCAACATTTTTTCTACACTCAGATCTTCAAACTGTGCTATCTGTAACTGTCATTCTGCACCTCAGTCTACAACCTCTGCTCTCTGTAATGATCCTTCTGCCCCTTAGTCTCCAACCTCTGCTCTCTGAATCTATCCTTCTGCACCTCAGTTTCCAACCTTTGCTCTCAGCAGCGATCCTTCTGCGCGCCAGTCTCCAACATATGGTCTCCGTAACTGTTCTTCTGACCCCAGTCTCCAACCTCTGCTCTCTGTAAAGATCCTTCTGAACCCCATTCTCCAACCTCTGCTCTCTGCAATAATCCTTCTGCACCTCAGTTTTCACCCTCTTCTCTCTGCAATGATCTTTCTGTACCCCAGTCTTCAACATCTGCTCTCTGTAACAGTCCTTCTGCATCTCAGTCTCCAACCTCTGCTCTCTGTACCAGTCTTTCTGTACCTCAGTCTCCAACCTCTGCTCTCTATAACAGTCTTTCTGTACCTCAGTCACCAACATCTACTATCTGTAACAGGCCTTATGCACCTCAGTCTCCAAACTCTTCTCTCTGTAAAAGTTTTTCTGCACCCCAGTCTCGAACCTCTGCTCTCTGTAACAGTCCTTCTGCACCCGAGTCTCCAAACTCTGCTCTTTGTAACAATCCTTCTGCACCCCAGTCTCCAACCTCAGCTCTCTGTGCAGGTCTTCTACACCATAATCTTCAACCTGTGCTATCTGTAACGGAACTTCTGCAACCCAGTCTCAAACATCTGCTCTCTGCAACGATCCTTCTTCTACCCATTCTCCAAACTCTGCTCTCTGTAACAGTCCTTTTGAATTGCAGTCTCCAACCTCTTCTCTTTGTAATGATTCCTTCTGCTCACCAATTGCCAACCTCTGGTTTCTGTAACAGTCGTTCTACATCTCAGAGTCCAAACTCTGCTCTGTGTAAAAGTCCTTTTGTGCCTCGTTCTGAATCCTCTGCTCTCTGCAAGGATCCTTCTGCACCCCAGTCTTCAAACTGTACTATCTGTAACAGTCCTTCTGCACCCCAGTCTCCAACCTCTGCTCTGTGTAACAGGCTTTCGCACCCTAGTCTCCAAACTCTGCTCTCTGTAACAGTTTTTCTGCACCCCAGGATCCTACATCTGATCTCTTTAACAGTCCTTCTGCACCTCAGTCTGAAATCTCTGCTCTCTTCAAAAATCCTTCCTGCACCCGAGTTTTCAAACTTTACTCTCTGTAACAGTATTTCTGAACCTCAATCTCCAAAATCTCTCTGTAAGATCCTTCTGCAACCCAGTCTCAAAATTGTGCTATCTGTAACAGTCCTTCTGCACCCCAGTCTCCAATTTCTTCTCTGTGTAACAGGCCTTCTGCACCCCGGTCTTGATTCTCTGCTCTCTGTAACAGGCCTTCTGCACCCCAGTCTCCAAATTCTTCTCTATGCAAGGATCCTTTCTCACCTCAGTCTACAACCTCTGCTCTCTGCAACAGTCCTTCTGTACCACAGTCTCAAACCTCTGATTTCTGTATCAGTCTTTCTGCACAACAGTTTTCAACCACTGCTGTCTGTAACAGTCCTTCTGAACCTCTGTCTCCAACCTCTGCTCTCTGCAACCTTAATTTTGCACCCCATTCTCTAACCTCTTCTCTCTCCAACAGTCCTTCTGAACCAAAGTCTCTAACATCTGCTCTCTGGAACAGTCCTTCTTTACCCTAGTCTTAAACTCTGCTGTCTGTACCAGTCTTTCTGTACTGCAGTCTCCAATCTCTCCTCTCTGTAACCTTAATTCTGCACCCCAGTCTCCAAACTCTTCTTTCTGTATGAGTACTTCTGCACCCCAGTCTCCAACCTCTGATCTCTGTAACATTCTTACTGCACCTCAGTCTCCAACTTCTGCTCTATGCGACAGTTCTTCTGCAACCCAGTCTCCAACCTCTACTCTGCAACAGTTCTTCTACTCCACAGTCTGCAACATCTGCTCTCTCTAACAGTCCTCCTGTATTGCAGTCTCCAAACTTTGCTTTCTGTAACACCAGACTCCAACCTCTGTTTCTGTATCAGTCCTTCTGCACCCTAGACTCCAACCTCTACTCTCTGTGACAGTCGTTCTGCACCTCAGTCTCCAAACTCTTCTCTCTGCAACAGTTGTTATGCACCCAAGTCTCCAACACCTGCTACCTGCAACAATTCTTCTACACCCCAGTCTCCAATCTCTGCTCCCTGCAATGGTTCTTCTGCACCTCAGTCTGCAACGTCTACTGTCTATAACATGCCTTCTGCACCTCAGTCTTCCAACTCTGATCTCTGTAAGATCCTTCTGCAACCCAGTCGCCAAACTCTGCCCTCTTCGACGATCCTTCTGCACCCAGTTTCCAAACCCTGCTCTTTCTAACAGTCCAGTTGCACCTCACTCTCCAAACTCCGCTCTCTGTAAGATGCTTTTGCAACCCTGTCTCAAAACTCTGCTCTCTGTAACAGTCCTTCTGCACCTCAGTCTCCAACTTCTGCTCTCTGCAACAGTCCTTCTAAACCCCAGTCTCCAAACTCTGCTCTCTGCAACAGTCCTTCTGCACCCAGTCTACAACATCTGTTCTCTGCAACAGTCCTTCTGCACCTCAGTCTGAAAACTCTTCACTCTGCAACGGTACACCCCAGTCTCCAAACTCTGCTCTCTGTAACAGTCCTGCTGCACCTCGCTCTACAACCTCTGCTCTCAGTAAGATCCTTGTGCAACTTCTTCTATAAACTCTGCTCTCTTAAGGAGTTTTTCTGCAAGTCAGTCTGAAAACTCTGTTCTCTACAAGGATCCTTCTGCACCCCAGTCTCCAATCTCTGCTCTCTGTAACAGTCCTTTTGCACCCTAGTCTCCAACCTCTGCTCTCTGCAACGATTCTTTTGCACCCCATTCTCCAACCTCTGCTCTCTGCAAAAGGCTTTCTGCACCCCAGTCTCTAACATCTGATCTCTGCAACAGTCTTTCTGAAGCTCAGTCTGAAAAATCTGCTCTCTGCAACAGTCTTTCTGAAGCTCAGTCTGAAAACTCTGCTCTCTGCAACAATCTTTGTGCACCGCACTCTCCAAAATCTGCTTTCTGTAATAGTCCTTCTGCACCTCAGTCTCCAAAATCAGCTCTCTGTAACAGTGCTTCTGCACCCCAGCCTCCAACCTGTGCTCTCTGTAAGATCCTTCTGCACCCCAGTTTCCAAATCTGCTCTCTGTAACATTCTTTCTGCTCACCAGTCTCCAACCTCTGCTCTCTGTAACAGTCCTTCTGCTTTCCAGTCTCCAACCTCTGCTCTCTGTAACAGTCCTTCTGCTCCCCAGTCTCCAAATCTGCTCTCTGTAACATTCCTTCTGTACCGCAGTCCACAACCTCTGCTCTCTGTAACTTTTTTTTCTGCACCACAGTCTCCAACCTCTCTTTTCTGTATCATTCCTTCTGGACCTCAGTATCCAACCTCTGCTCTCTGCAACGGTCCTTCTGCACTTAATTCTCCAAACTCTACTCACTGTAAAAGTACTTTTGCACCCCTGCTCCAAACTCTGCTCTCCGTAACAGGCCTTCTGCACCTCAGTCTCTTATGTCTGTTCTCTTTAACAATCCTTCTGCACCCCAGTCTCCAACCTCTGCTCTCTACAATGATCCTTATGCACCCCTGTCTCAAACCTCTGCTCTCTGCAACAGTCCTTCTGCACCCCAGTCTCCAACATGTGCTCTCTGCAAATTCCTTCTACACCTCAGTCTTAAAACTCTGTTCTCTGCAACGATCCTTGTGCACCCTAGTCTCCAACCTCTGCTCTCTGTAAAAGTCCTGCTGCACCTTGGTCTACAAACACTGGTCTCTGTAAGATCCTTGGGCAACTTTGTCTAAAACTCTGCTCTCTGTAACAGTTTTTCTGCACCCCAGTCTCCAACCTCTGCTCTCTGTAACAGGCCTTTTGCACCTCAATCTCCAAACTCTACTCTCTGTAACAGTCCTTCAGCACCTCAGTCGCCAAATTCTGACCTCTGTAAGATGCTTCTGCAGCCCTGTATCCAACCCCAGTCTCCGAACTCTGATCTCTGCAACAGTCTTCTGCAACTTAGTCTCCAAATTCTGCTCTCTGTAAGATCCTTCTACACCCCTGTTCACAAATTCTGCTCTCTTTAAAAGTACACCTGTACCCGAGTCTCCAAACTCTGCTCTCTGTAACAGGACTTCGGTACCTCAGTTTCCAACCTCTGCTCTCTGCAACAGTCCTTCTGCACCCCAGTCTTCAACCTCTGCTCTCTACAACAGTCCTTCTGCACCCTAGTTACCAACACCTGCTCTCTGCAACAGACCTTCTGTACCCCAGTCTTCAAAATCTGCTCTCTGCAACAGTTCTTCTGCACCTCAATCTGAAAACTCTGCTCTCTGCAACGACCCTTCTGCACCCCAGTCTTTTATTTCTGCTCTCTGTAACAGTCCTTCTTCACCTCAGTCTCCCAACTCTGCTCTCTTTATAATCCTTCTGCAACACAGTCTTCAAACTCTGCATTCTGCAACAGTCTTTCTGCACAAAAGTCTCCGAAATCTGCTCTCTGTAACAGTCCTTCTACACCCCAGTCTGAAACCTCTTTTTTCTGTATCAGTCTATTTTAACCCCGTCTCAAAACTCTGTTCTCTGTATCTATCCTGCTGCACCTCAGTCTCCAACCTGTGCTCTATGTAATATTCTTTCTGCACACCAGTTTCCAAACTTTGCTCTCTGCAACAGTCCTTCTGTACTGCAGTCTCCAACCTCTGCTCTCTGTAAAGGTCTTTCTGCACCCCAGACTCCAATCTCTTCTTTTTGTATCAGTCCATTTGCACCCCAGTCTCCAACTTCTTCTCTCTCTAAGAGTCCTTCTGCATCCCAGTCTCCAAACTCTGCTCTCGGTAACAGTCCTATACCGCAGTCTCCAACCTCTTCTCTCTTTTACAGTCCTTCTGCACCCCAATTTCCAAACTCTGCTTTCTGTAACAGTCCTTCTGCACCTCAGTCTCCAAACTCTGCTCTCTCTAACAGTCTTTGTACACCTCAATCTCAAACCTCTGCTCTCTGTAACAGTCCTTCAGCACCTCAGTATGACACCTTGCTCTCTGCACGATTCTTCTGCACCCCAGTCTCAAACCTCTGCTCTCTACAATGATCCTACTGCACCCCAGTCTCCGAACTCTGATCTCTGCAACAGTCTTCTGCAACTTAGTCTCCAAATTCTGCTCTCTGTAAGATCCTTCTACACCCCTGTTCACAAATTCTGCTCTCTTTAAAAGTGCACCTGTACCCGAGTCTCCAAACTCTGCTCTCTGTAACAGGACTTCGGTACCTCAGTTTCCAACCTCTGCTCTGTGCAATAGTCCTTCTGCACCCCAGTCTTCAAACTCTGCTCTCTACAACAGTCCTTCTGCACCCTAGTTACCAACATCTGCTCTCTGCAACAGACCTTCTGTATCCCAGTCTTCAAAATCTGCTCTCTGCAACAGTTCTTCTGCACCTCAATCTGAAAACTCTGCTCTCTGCAACGACCCTTCTGCACCCCAGTCTTTTATTTCTGCTCTCTGTAACAGTCCTTCTTCACCTCAGTCTCCCAACTCTGCTCTCTTTATAATCCTTCTGCAACACAGTCTTCAAACTCTGCATTCTGCAACAGTCTTTCTGCACAACAGTCTCCGAAATCTGCTCTCTGTAACAGTCCTTCTACACCCCAGTCTGAAACCTCTTTTTTCTGTATCAGTCTATTTTAACTCCGTCTCAAAACTCTGTTCTCTGTATCTATCCTGCTGCACCTCAGTCTCCAACCTGTGCTCTATGTAAGATTCCTTCTGCACACCAGTCTCCAAACTTTGCTCTCTGCAACAGTCCTTCTGTACTGCAGTCTCCAACCTCTGCTCTCTGTAACGGTCTTTCTGCACCCCAGACTCCAATCTCTACTTTTTGTATCAGTCCATTTGCACCCCAGTCTCCAACTTCTTCTCTCTCTAAGAGTCCTTCTGCATCCCAGTCTCCAACCTCTGCTCTCGGTAACAGTCCTATACCGCAGTCTCCAACCTCTTCTCTCTTTTACAGTCTTTCTGCACCCCAATTTCCAAACTCTGCTTTCTGTAACAGTCCTTCTGCACCTCAGTCTCCAAACTCTGCTCTCTCTAACAGACTTTGTACACCACAGTCTCAAACCTCTGCTCTCTGTAACAGTCCTTCAGCACTTCAGTATGACACCTTGCTCTCTGCACGATTCTTCTGCACTCCAGGCTCAAACCTCTGCTCTCTACAATGATCCTACTGCACCCCAGTCTCTGAACTCTGATCTCTGCAACAGTCTTCTGCAACTTAGTCTCCAAATTCTGCTCTCTGTAAGATCCTTCTACACCCCTGTTCACAAATTCTGCTCTCTTTAAAAGTACACCTGTACCCGAGTCTCCAAACTCTGCTCTCTGTAACAGGACTTCGGTACCTCAGTTTCCAACCTCTGCTCTCTGCAACAGTCCTTCTGCACCCCAGTCTTCAACCTCTGCTCTCTACAACAGTCCTTCTGCACCCTAGTTACCAACACCTGCTCTCTGCAACAGACCTTCTGTACCCCAGTCTTCAAAATCTGCTCTCTGCAACAGTTCTTCTGCACCTCAATCTGAAAACTCTGCTCTCTGCAACGACCCTTCTGCACCCCAGTCTTTTATTTCTGCTCTCTGTAACAGTCCTTCTTCACCTCAGTCTCCCAACTCTGCTCTCTTTATAATCCTTCTGCAACACAGTCTTCAAACTCTGCATTCTGCAACAGTCTTTCTGCACAAAAGTCTCTGAAATCTGCTCTCTGTAACAGTCCTTCTACACCCCAGTCTGAAACCTCTTTTTTCTGTATCAGTCTATTTTAACTCCGTCTCAAAACTCTGTTCTCTGTATCTATCCTGCTGCACCTCAGTCTCCAACCTGTGCTCTATGTAAGATTCTTTCTGCACACCAGTTTCCAAACTTTGCTCTCTGCAACAGTCCTTCTGTACTGCAGTCTCCAACCTCTGCTCTCTGTAAAGGTCTTTCTGCACCCCAGACTCCAATCTCTTCTTTTTGTATCAGTCCATTTGCACCCCAGTCTCCAACTTCTTCTCTCTCTAAGAGTCCTTCTGCATCCCAGTCTCCAACCTCTGCTCTCGGTAACAGTCCTATACCGCAGTCTCCAACCTCTTCTCTCTTTTACAGTCCTTCTGCACCCCAATTTCCAAACTCTGCTTTCTGTAACAGTCCTTCTGCACCTCAGTCTCCAAACTCTGCTCTCTCTAACAGTCTTTGTACACCTCAATCTCAAACCTCTGCTCTCTGTAACAGTCCTTCAGCACCTCAGTATGACACCTTGCTCTCTGCACGATTCTTCTGCACCCCAGTCTCAAACCTCTGCTCTCTACAATGATCCTACTGCACCCCAGTCTCCGAACTCTGATCTCTGCAACAGTCTTCTGCAACTTAGTCTCCAAATTCTGCTCTCTGTAAGATCCTTCTACACCCCTGTTCACAAATTCTTCTCTCTTTAAAAGTGCACCTGTACCCGAGTCTCCAAACTCTGCTCTCTGTAA
Source organism: Ictidomys tridecemlineatus (assembly GCF_052094955.1). Classification (NCBI taxonomy): domain Eukaryota; kingdom Metazoa; phylum Chordata; class Mammalia; order Rodentia; family Sciuridae; genus Ictidomys; species Ictidomys tridecemlineatus. The sequence continues at coordinate 1,063 of NW_027525524.1, read as the reverse complement.
CAGGACTTCGGTACCTCAGTTTCCAACCTCTGCTCTCTGCAACAGTCCTTCTGCACCCCAGTCTTCAACCTCTGCTCTCTACAACAGTCCTTCTGCACCCTAGTTACCAACATCTGCTCTCTGCAACAGACCTTCTGTATCCCAGTCTTCAAAATCTGCTCTCTGCAACAGTTCTTCTGCACCTCAATCTGAAAACTCTGCTCTCTGCAACGACCCTTCTGCACCCCAGTCTTTTATTTCTGCTCTCTTTAACAGTCCTTCTTCACCTCAGTCTCCCAACTCTGCTCTCTTTATAATCATTCTGCAACACAGTCTTCAAACTCTGCATTCTGCAACAGTCTTTCTGCACAACAGTCTCCGAAATCTGCTCTCTGTAACAGTCCTTCTACACCCCAGTCTGAAACCTCTTTTTTCTGTATCAGTCTATTTTAACCCCGTCTCAAAACTCTGTTCTCTGTATCTATCCTGCTGCACCTCAGTCTCCAACCTGTGCTCTATGTAAGATTCCTTCTGCACACCAGTCTCCAAACTTTGCTCTCTGCAACAGTCCTTCTGTACTGCAGTCTCCAACCTCTGCTCTCTGTAACGGTCTTTCTGCACCCCAGACTCCAATCTCTACTTTTTGTATCAGTCCATTTGCACCCCAGTCTCCAACTTCTTCTCTCTCTAAGAGTCCTTCTGCATCCCAGTCTCCAACCTCTGCTCTCGGTAACAGTCCTATACCGCAGTCTCCAACCTCTTCTCTCTTTTACAGTCCTTCTGCACCCCAATTTCCAAACTCTGCTTTCTGTAACAGTCCTTCTGCACCTCAGTCTCCAAACTCTGCTCTCTCTAACAGTCTTTGTACACCACAGTCTCAAACCTCTGCTCTCTGTAACAGTCCTTCAGCACCTCAGTATGACACCTTGCTCTCTGCACGATTCTTCTGCACTTCAGGCTCAAACCTCTGCTCTCTACAATGATCCTACTGCACCCCAGTCTCTGAACTCTGATCTCTGCAACAGTCTTCTGCAACTTAGTCTCCAAATTCTGCTCTCTGTAAGATCCTTCTACACCCCTGTTC
>NW_027525523.1:0-18673 GCF_052094955.1 Ictidomys tridecemlineatus | reverse complement strand
TTTTTTGGAAGCTAGGCAGGCCCTTTCCATGAAAGTGATTCTCGCCAGTCTCTGCTTAGGGCTACATCAACACCAAAAAACCATAGAGATAGAACTTGAAACTGCTTTATTGTGTCAAGTTTCAAAGAGCTAGCACAAACCGTGTTTGATTTAGAGTTCCAAATACATGTATCCCTATAGGAGAAAACAGAGTGAAACCTCAAAATGAAACCGGTTACTGCCAACGAACGGTTTAACCTAGAAGAACGAAATTTGGCGAGCCAAGTGGGATTGGTGTACTGATCATTACCTGAAAGTTTCATCAAGATTGGGTGAAAAAGTGTGTGCTGAGATTTCAGGCAACTCGTAGTTTTTTGGAAGCTAGGCAGGCCCTTTCCATGAAAGTGATTCTCGCCAGTCTCTGCTTAGGGCTACATCAACACCAAAAAACCATAGAGATAGAACTTGAAACTGCTTTATTGTGTCAAGTTTCAAAGAGCTAGCACAAACCGTGTTTGATTTAGAGTTCCAAATACATGTATCCGTATAGGAGAAAACAGAGTGAAACCTCAAAATGAAACCGGTTACTGCCAACGAACGGTTTAACCTAGAAGAACGAAATTTGGCGAGCCAAGTGGGATTGGTGTACTGATCATTACCTGAAAGTTTCATCAAGATTGGGTGAAAAAGTGTGTGCTGAGATTTCAGGCAACTCGTAGATTTTTGGAAGCTTGGCAGGCCCTTTCCATGAAAGTGATTCTCGCCAGTCTCTGCTGAGGTCTACATCAACAGCAAACAAACCATAGAGATAGAACTTGAAACTGCTTTATTGTGTCAAGTTTCAAAGAGCTAGCACAAACCGTGTTTGATTTAGAGTTCGAAATACATGTATCCCTATAGGAGAAAACAGAGTGAAACCTCAAAATGAAACCGGTTACTGCCTACGAACAGTTTAACCTAGAAGAACGAAATTTGGCGAGCCAAGTGGGATTGGTGTACTGATCATTACCTGAAAGTTTCAATAAGATTGGGTGAAAAAGTGTGTGCTGAGATTTCAGGCAACTCGTAGTTTTTTGGAAGCTAGGCAGGCCCTTTCCATGAAAGTGATTCTCGCCAGTCTCTGCTTAGGGCTACATCAACAGCAAACAAACCATAGAGATAGAACTTGAAACTGCTGTATTGTGTCAAGTTTCAAAGAGCTAGCACAAACCGTGTTGATTTAGAGTTCCAAATACATGTATCCCTATAGGAGAAAACAGAGTGAAACCTCAAAATGAAACCGGTTACTGCCAACGAACGGTTTAACCTAGAAGAACGAAATTTGGCGAGCCAAGTGGGATTGGTGTACTGATCATTACCTGAAAGTTTCATCAAGATTGGGTGAAAAAGTGTGTGCTGAGATTTTCAGGCACCTCGTAGTTTTTTGGAAGCTTGGCAGGCCCTTCCATGAAAGTGATTCTCGCCAGTCTCTGCTTAGGGCTACATCAACAGCAAACAAACCATAGAGATAGAACTTGAAACTGCTTTATTGTGTCAAGTTTCAAAGAGCTAGCACAAACCGTGTTTGATTTAGAGTTTCAAATACATCTATCCCTATAGGAGAAAACAGAGTGAAACCTCAAAATGAAACCGTTACTGCCAACGAACGGTTTAACCTAGAAGAACGAAATTTGGCGAGCCAAGTGGGATTGGTGTACTGATCATTACCTGAAAGTTTCAACAAGATTGGGTGAAAAAGTGTGTGATGAGATTTCAGAAAACTCATAGTTTTTGGAAGCTTGGCAGGCCCTTTCATGAAAGTGATTCTCGCCAGTCTCTGCTTAGGGCTACATCAACAGCAAACAAACCATAGAGATAGAACTTGAAACTGCTTTATTGTGTCAAGTTTCAAAGAGCTAGCACAAACCGTGTTTGATTTAGAGTTCCAAATACATGTATCCCTATAGGAGAAAACAGAGTGAACCTCAAAATTGAAACCGGTTACTGCCAACGAACGGTTTAACCTAGAAGAACAAAATTTGGCGAGCCAAGTGGGATTGGTGTACTGATCATTACCTGAAAATTTCATCAAGATTGGGTGAAAAAGTGTGTGCTGAGATTTCAGGCAACTCGTAGTTTTTTGGAAGCTTGGCAGGCCCTTTCCATGAAAGTGATTCTCGCCAGTCTCTGCTTAGGGCTACATCAACAGCAAACAAACCATAGAGATAGAACTTGAAACTGCTTTATTGTGTCAAGTTTCAAAGAGCTAGCACAAACCGTGTTTGATTTAGAGTTCCAAATACATGTATCCCTATAGGAGAAAACAGAGTGAAACCTCAAAATGAAACCGGTTACTGCCAACAAACGGTTTAACCTTGAAGAACGAAATTTGGCTAGCCAAGTGGGATTGGTGTACTGATCATTACCTGAAAGTTTCATCAAGATTGGGTGAAAAAGTGTGTGCTGAGATTTCAGGCAACTCGTAGTTTTTGGAAGCTTGGCAGGCCCTTTCCATGAAAGTGATTCTCGCCAGTCTCTGCTTAGGGCTACATCAACAGCAAACAAACCATAGAGATAGAACTTGAAACTGCTTTATTGTGTCAAGTTTCAAAGAGCTAGCACAAACCGTGTTTGATTTAGAGTTCCAAATACATGTATCCCTATAGGAGAAAACAGAGTGAAACCTCAAAATGAAACCGGTTATTGCCAACGAACGGTTTAACCTAGAAGAACGAAATTTGGCGAGCCAAGTGGGATTGGTGTACTGATCATTACCTGAAAGTTTCATCAAGATTGGGTGAAAAAGTGTGTGCTGAGATTTCAGGCAACTCGTAGTTTTTTGGAAGCTTGGCAGGCCCTTTCCATGAAAGTGATTCTCGCCAGTCTCTGCTTAGGGCTACATCAACAGCAAACAAACCATAGAGATAGAACTTGAAAGTGCTTTATTGTCTCAAGTTTCAAAGAGCTAGCACAAACCGTGTTTGATTTAGAGTTCCAAATACATGTATCCCTATAGGAGAAAACAGAGTGAACCCTCAAAATGAAACCAGTTACTGCCAACGAACGGTTTAACCTATAAGAAGGAAATTTGGCGAGCCAAGTGGGATTGGTGTACTGATCTTTACCTGAAAGTTTCATCAATATTGGGTGAAAAAGTGTGTGCTGAGATTTCAGGCAACTCGTAGTTTTTTGGAAGCTTGGCAGGCCCTTTCCATGAAAGTGATTCTCGCCAGTCTCTGCTTAGGGCTACATCAACAGCAAACAAACCATAGAGATAGAACTTGAAACTGCTTTATTGTGTCAAGTTTCAAAGAGCTAGCACAAACCGTGTTTGATTTAGAGTTCCAAATACATGTATCCCTATAGGAGAAAACAGAGTGAAACCTCAAAATGAAACCGGTTACTGCCAACAAACGGTTTAACCTTGAAGAACGAAATTTGGCTAGCCAAGTGGGATTGGTGTACTGATCATTACCTGAAGTTTCATCAAGATTGGGTGAAAAAGTGTGTGCTGAGATTTCAGGCAACTCGTAGTTTTTTGGAAGCTTGGCAGGTCCTTTCCATGAAAGTGATTCTCGCCAGTCTCTGCTTAGGGCTACATCAACAGCAAACAAACCATAGAGATAGAACTAAACTTCTTTATTGTGTCAAGTTTCAAAGAGCTAGCACAAACCGTGTTTGATTTAGAGTTCCAAATACATGTATCCCTATAGGAGAAAACAGAGTGAAACTCAAAATGAAACCGGTTACTGCCAACCAACGGTTTAACCTAGAAGAACGAAATTTGGCGAGCCAAGTGGGATTGGTGTACTGATCATTACCTGAAAGTTTCATCAAGATTGGGTGAAAAGGTGTGTGCTGAGATTTCAGGCAACTCGTAGTTTTTTGGAAGCTTGGCAGGCCCTTTCCATGAAAGTGATTCTCGCCAGTCTCTGCTTAGGGCTACATCAACAGCAAACAAACCATAGAGATAGAACTTGAAACTGCTTTATTGTGTCAAGTTTCAAAGAGCTAGCATAAACCGTGTTTGATTTAGAGTTCCAAATACATGTATCCCTATAGGAGAAAACAGAGTGAAACCTCAAAATGAAACCGGTTACTGCCAACGAATGGTTTAACCTAGAAGAACGAAATTGGCGAGCCAAGTGGGATTGGTGTACTGATCATTACCTGAAAGTTTCATCAAGATTGGGTGACAAAGTGTTTGCTGAGATTTCAGGCAACTCGTAGTTTTTTGGAAGCTAGGCAGGCCGTTTCCATGAAAGTGATTCTCGCCAGTCTCTGCTTAGGGCTACATCAACAGCAAACAAACCATAGAGATAGAACTAGAAACTGCTTTATTGTGTCAAGTTTCAAAGAGCTAGCACAAACCGTGTTGGATTTAGAGTTCCAAATACATGTATCCCTATAGGAGAAAACAGAGTGAAACCTCAAAATGAAACCGGTTACTGCCAACGAACGGTTTAACCTAGAAGAACGAAATTTGGCGAGCCAAGTGGGATTGGTGTACTGATCATTACCTGAAAGTTTCATCAAGATTGGGTGAATAAGTGTTTGCTGAGATTTCAGGCAACTCGTAGTTTTTTAGAAGCTTGGCAGGCCCTTTCCATGAAAGTGATTCTCGCCAGTCTCTGCTTAGGGCTACATCAACAGCAAACAAACCATAGAGATAGAACTTGAAACTGCTTTATTGTGTCAAGTTTCAAAGAGCTAGCACAAACCGTGTTTGATTTAGAGTTCCAAATACATGTATCTCTATAGGAGAAAACAGAGTGAAACCTCAAAATGAAACCGGTTACTGCCAACGAACGGTTTAACCTAGAAGAACGAAATTTGGCGAGCCAAGTGGGATTGGTGTACTGATCATTACCTGAAAGTTTCATCAAGATTGGGTAAAAAGTGTGTGCTGAGATTTCAGGCAACTCGTAGTTTTTTGGAAGCTTGTCAGGCCCTTTCCATGAAAGTGATTCTCGCCAGTCTCCGCTTAGGTCTACATCAACAGCAAACAAACCATAGAGATAGAACTTGAAACTGCTTTATTGCATGAAGTTTCAAAGAGGTAGCACAAACCGTGTTTGATTTAGAGTTCCAAATACATGTATCCCTATAGGAGAAAACAGAGTGAAACCTCAAATGAAACCGGTTACTGCCAACGAACCGTTTAACCTAGAAGAACGAAATTTGGCGAGCCAAGTGGGATTGGTGTACTGATCATTACCTGAAAGTTTCATCAAGATTGGGGGAAAAAGTGTGTGCTGAGATTTCAGGCAACTCGTAGTTTTTTAGAAGCTTGGCAGGCCCTTTCCATGAAAGTGATTCTCGCCAGTCTCTGCTTAGGGCTACATCAACAGCAAACAAACCATAGAGATAGAACTTGAAACTGCTTTATTGTGTCAAGTTTCAAAGAGCTAGCACAAACCGTGTTTGATTTAGAGTTCCAAATACATGTATCTCTATAGGAGAAAACAGAGTGAAACCTCAAAATGAAACCGGTTACTGCCAACGAACGGTTTAACCTAGAAGAACGAAATTTTGGCGAGCCAAGTGGGATTGTGTACTGATCATTACCTGAAAGTTTCATCAAGATTGGGTAAAAAGTGTGTGCTGAGATTTCAGCAACTCGTAGTTTTTGGAAGCTTGGCAGGCCCTTTCCATGAAAGTGATTCTCGCCAGTCTCCGCTTAGGTCTACATCAACAGCAAACAAACCATAGAGATAGAACTTGAAACTGCTTTATTGCATGAAGTTTCAAAGAGGTAGCACAAACCTTGTTTGATTTAGAGTTCCAAATACATGTATCCCTATAGGAGAAAACAGAGTGAAACCTCAAAATGAAACCGGTTACTGCCAACGAACGGTTTAACCTAGAAGAACGAAATTTGGAGAGCCAACTGGGATTGGTGTACTGATCATTACTGAAAGTTTCATCAAGATTGGGGGAAAAAGTGTGTGCTGAGATTTCAGGAAACTCGTAGTTTTTTGGAAGCTTGGCAGGCCCTTTCCATGAAAGTGATTCTCGCCAGTCTCTGCTTAGGGCTACGTCAACAGCAAACAAACCATAGAGATAGAACTTGAAACTGCTGTATTGTGTCAAGTTTCAAAGAGCTAGCACAAACCGTGTTTGATTTAGAGTTCCAAATACATGTATCCCTATAGGAGAAAACAGAGTGAAACCTCAAAATGAAACCTGTTACTGCCAACGAACGGTTTAACCTAGAAGAACGAAATTTGGCGAGCCAAGTGGGATTGTGTACTGATCATTACCTGAAAGTTTCAACAAGTTTGGGTGAAATAGTGTGTGCTGAGATTTCAGGAAACTCGTAGTTTTTTGGAAGCTTGGCAGGCCCTTTCCATGAAAGTGATTCTCGCCAGTCTCTGCTTAGGGCTACATCAACAGCAAACAAACCATAGAGATAGAACTTAAAACTGCTTTATTGTGTCAAGTTTCAAAGAGCTAGCACAAACCGTGTTTGATTTAGAGTTCCAAATACATGTATCCCGATAGGAGAAAACAGAGTGAAACCTCAAAATGAAACCGGTTACTGCCAACGAACGGTTTAACCTAGAAGAACAAAATTTGGCGAGCCAAGTGGGATTGGTGTACTGATCATTACCTGAAAATTTCATCAAGATTGGGTGAAAAAGTGTGTGCTGAGATTTCAGGCAACTCGTAGTTTTTTGGAAGCTTGGCAGGCCCTTTCCATGAAAGTGATTCTCGCCAGTCTCTGCTTAGGGCTACATCAACAGCAAACAAACCATAGAGATAGAACTTGAAACTGCTTTATTGTGTCAAGTTTCAAAGAGCTAGCACAAACCGTGTTTGATTTAGAGTTCCAAATACATGTATCCCTATAGGAGAAAACAGAGTGAAACCTCAAAATGAAACCGGTTACTGCCAACAAACGGTTTAACCTAGAAGAACGAAATTTGGCTAGCCAAGTGGGATTGGTGTACTGATCATTACCTGAAAGTTTCATCAAGATTGGGTGAAAAAGTGTGTGCTGAGATTTCAGGCAACTCGTAGTTTTTTGGAAGCTTGGCAGGCCCTTTCCATGAAAGTGATTCTCGCCAGTCTCTGCTTAGGGCTACATCAACAGCAAACAAACCATAGAGATAGAACTTGAAACTGCTTTATTGTGTCAAGTTTCAAAGAGCTAGCACAAACGTGTTTGATTTAGAGTTCCAAATACATGTATCCCTATAGGAGAAAACAGAGTGAAACCTCAAAATGAAACCGGTTATTGCCAACGAACGGTTTAACCTAGAAGAACGAAATTTGGCGAGCCAAGTGGGATTGGTGTACTGATCATTACCTGAAAGTTTCAAGATTGGGTGAAAAAGTGTGTGCTGAGATTTCAGGCAACTCGTAGTTTTTTGGAAGCTTGGCAGGCCCTTTCCATGAAAGTGATTCTCGCCAGTCTCTGCTTAGGGCTATATCAACAGCAAACACACCATAGAGATAGAACTTGAAACTGCTTTATTGCGTCAAGTTTCAAAGAGCTAGCTCAAACCATGTTTGATTTAGAGTTCCAAATACATGTATCCCTATAGGAGAAAACAGAGTGAAACCTCAAAATGAAACCGGTTACTGCCAACGAACGGTTTAACCTAGAAGAACGAAATTTGGCGAGCCAAGTGGGATTGGTGTACTGATCATTACCTGAAAGTTTCATCAAGATTGGGTGAAAAAGTGTGTGCTGAGATTTCAGGCAACTCGTAGTTTTTTGGAAGCTTGGCAGGCCCTTTCCATGAAAGTGATTCTCGCCAGTCTCTGCTTAGGGCTACGTCAACAGCAAACAAACCATAGAGATAGAACTTGAAACTGCTTAATTGTGTCAAGTTTCAAAGAGCTAGCACAAACCGTGTTTGATTTAGAGTTCCAAATACATGTATCCCTATAGGAGAAAACAGAGTGAAACCTCAAAATGAAACCGGTTACTGCCAACGAACGGTTTAACCTAGAAGAACGAAATTTGGCGAGCCAAGTGGGATTGATGTACTGATCATTACCTGAAAGTTTCATCAAGATTGGGTGAAAAAGTGTGTGCTGAGATTTCAGGAAACTCGTAGTTTTTTGGAAGCTTGGAAGGCCCTTTCCATGAAAGTGATTCTCGCCAGTCTCTGCTTAGGGCTACATCAACAGCAAACAAACCATAGAGATAGAACTTGAAACTGCTTTATTGTGTCAAGTTTCAAAGAGCTAGCACAAACCGTGTTTGATTTAGAGTTCCAAATACATGTATCCCTATAGGAGAAAACAGAGTGAAACCTCAAAATGAAACCGGTTACTGCCTACGAACAGTTTAACCTAGAAGAACGAAATTTGGCGAGCCAAGTGGGATTGGTGTACTGATCATTACCTGAAAGTTTCATCAAGATTGGGTGAAAAAGTGTGTGCTGAGATTTCAGGCAACTCGTAGTTTTTTGGAAGCTTGTCAGGCCCTTTCCATGAAAGTGATTCTCGCCAGTCTCTGCTTAGGGCTACATCAACAGCAAACAAACCATAGAGATAGAACTTGAAACTGCTTTATTGCGTCAAGTTTCAAAGAGCTAGCACAAACCGTGTTTGATTTAGAGTTCCAAATACATGTATCCCTATAGGAGAAAACAGAGTGAAACCTCAAAATGAAACCGGTTACTGCCAACGAACGGTTTAACCTAGAAGAACGAAATTTGGCGAGCCAAGTGGGATTGGTGTCCTGATCATTACCTGAAAGTTTCAATAAGATTGGGTGAAAAAGTGTGTGCTGAGATTTCAGGCAACTCGTAGTTTTTTGGAAGCTAGGCAGGCCCTTTCCATGAAAGTGATTCTCGCCAGTCTCTGCTTAGGGCTACATCAACAGCAAACAAACCATAGTGATAGAACTTGAAACTGCTGTATTGTGTCAAGTTTCAAAGAGCTAGCACAAACCGTGTTTGATTTAGAGTTCCAAATACATGTATCCCTATAGGAGAAAACAGAGTGAAACCTCAAAATGAAACCGGTTACTGCCAACGAACGGTTTAACCTAGAAGAACGAAATTTGGCGAGCCAAGTGGGATTGGTGTACTGATCATTACCTGAAAGTTTCATCAAGATTGGGTGAAAAAGTGTGTGCTGAGATTTCAGGCACCTCGTAGTTTTTTGGAAGCTTGGCAGGTTCTTTCCATGAAAGTGATTCTCGCCAGTCTCTGCTTAGGGCTACATCAACAGCAAACAAACCATAGAGATAGAACTTGAAACTGCTTTATTGTGTCAAGTTTCAAAGAGCTAGCACAAACCGTGTTTGATTTAGAGTTTCAAATACATCTATCCCTATAGGAGAAAACAGAGTGAAACCTTAAAATGAAACCGGTTACTGCCAACGAACGGTTTAACCTAGAAGAACGAAATTTGGCGAGCCAAGTGGGATTGGTGTACTGATCTTTACCTGAAAGTTTCAACAAGATTGGGTGAAAAAGTGTGTGATGAGATTTCAGGAAACTCATAGTTTTTTGGAAGCTTGGCAGGCCCTTTCCATGAAAGTGATTCTCGCCAGTCTCTGCTTAGGGCTACATCAACAGCAAACAAACCATAGAGATAGAACTTGAAACTGCTTTATTGTCTCAAGTTTCAAAGAGCTAGCACAAACCGTGTTTGATTTAGAGTTCCAAATACATGTATCCCTATAGGAGAAAACAGAGTGAAACCTCAAAATGAAACCAGTTACTGCCAACGAACGGTTTAACCTATAAGAAGGAAATTTGGCGAGCCAAGTGGGATTGGTGTACTGATCATTACCTGAAAGTTTCATCAATATTGGGTGAAAAAGTGTGTGCTGAGATTTCAGGCAACTCGTAGTTTTTTGGAAGCTTGGCAGGCCCTTTCCATGAAAGTGATTCTCGCCAGTCTCTGCTTAGGGCTACATCAACAGCAAACAAACCATAGAGATAGAACTTGAAACTGCTTTATTGTGTCAAGTTTCAAAGAGCTAGCACAAACCGTGTTTGATTTAGAGTTCCAAATACATGTATCCCTATAGGAGAAAACAGAGTGAAACCTCAAAATGAAACCGGTTACTGCCAACGAACGGTTTAACCTAGAAGAACGAAATTTGGCGAGCCAAGTGGGATTGGTGTACTGATCATTACCTGAAAGTTTCATCAAGATTGGGTGAAAAAGTGTGTGCTGAGATTTCAGGCAACTCGTAGTTTTTTGGAAGCTAGGCAGGCCCTTTCCATGAAAGTGATTCTCGCCAGTCTCTGCTTAGGGCTACATCAACAGCAAACAAACCATAGAGATAGAACTTGAAACTGCTTTATTGTGTCAAGTTTCAAAGAGCTAGCACAAACCGTGTTTGATTTAGAGTTCCAAATACATGTATCCCTATAGGAGAAAACAGAGTAAAATCTCAAAATGAAACCGGTTACTGCCAACGAACGGTTTAACCTAGAAGAACGAAATTTGGCGAGCCAAGTGGGATTGGTGTACTGATCATTACCTGAAAGTTTCATCAAGATTGGGTGAAAAAGTGTGTGCTGAGATTTCAGGCAACTCGTAGTTTTTTGGAAGCTAGGCAGGCCCTTTCCATGAAAGTGATTCTCGCCAGTCTCTGCTTAGGGCTACATCAACACCAAAAAAACCATAGAGATAGAACTTGAAACTGCTTTATTGTGTCAAGTTTCAAAGAGCTAGCACAAACCGTGTTTGATTTAGAGTTCCAAATACATGTATCCCTATAGGAGAAAACAGAGTGAAACCTCAAAATGAAACCGGTTACTGCCAACGAACGGTTTAACCTAGAAGAACGAAATTTGGCGAGCCAAGTGGGATTGGTGTACTGATCATTACCTGAAAGTTTCATCAAGATTGGGTGAAAAAGTGTGTGCTGAGATTTCAGGCAACTCGTAGTTTTTTGGAAGCTAGGCAGGCCCTTTCCATGAAAGTGATTCTCGCCAGTCTCTGCTTAGGGCTACATCAACACCAAAAAAACCATAGAGATAGAACTTGAAACTGCTTTATTGTGTCAAGTTTCAAAGAGCTAGCACAAACCGTGTTTGATTTAGAGTTCCAAATACATGTATCCGTATAGGAGAAAACAGAGTGAAACCTCAAAATGAAACCGGTTACTGCCAACGAACGGTTTAACCTAGAAGAACGAAATTTGGCGAGCCAAGTGGGATTGGTGTACTGATCATTACCTGAAAGTTTCATCAAGATTGGGTGAAAAAGTGTGTGCTGAGATTTCAGGCAACTCGTAGATTTTTGGAAGCTTGGCAGGCCCTTTCCATGAAAGTGATTCTCGCCAGTCTCTGCTGAGGTCTACATCAACAGCAAACAAACCATAGAGATAGAACTTGAAACTGCTTTATTGTGTCAAGTTTCAAAGAGCTAGCACAAACCGTGTTTGATTTAGAGTTCCAAATACATGTATCCCTATAGGAGAAAACAGAGTGAAACCTCAAAATGAAACCGGTTACTGCCTACGAACAGTTTAACCTAGAAGAACGAAATTTGGCGAGCCAAGTGGGATTGGTGTACTGATCATTACCTGAAAGTTTCAATAAGATTGGGTGAAAAAGTGTGTGCTGAGATTTCAGGCAACTCGTAGTTTTTTGGAAGCTAGGCAGGCCCTTTCCATGAAAGTGATTCTCGCCAGTCTCTGCTTAGGGCTACATCAACAGCAAACAAACCATAGAGATAGAACTTGAAACTGCTGTATTGTGTCAAGTTTCAAAGAGCTAGCACAAACCGTGTTTGATTTAGAGTTCCAAATACATGTATCCCTATAGGAGAAAACAGAGTGAAACCTCAAAATGAAACCGGTTACTGCCAACGAACGGTTTAACCTAGAAGAACGAAATTTGGCGAGCCAAGTGGGATTGGTGTACTGATCATTACCTGAAAGTTTCATCAAGATTGGGTGAAAAAGTGTGTGCTGAGATTTCAGGCACCTCGTAGTTTTTTGGAAGCTTGGCAGGCCCTTTCCATGAAAGTGATTCTCGCCAGTCTCTGCTTAGGGCTACATCAACAGCAAACAAACCATAGAGATAGAACTTGAAACTGCTTTATTGTGTCAAGTTTCAAAGAGCTAGCACAAACCGTGTTTGATTTAGAGTTTCAAATACATCTATCCCTATAGGAGAAAACAGAGTGAAACCTCAAAATGAAACCGGTTACTGCCAACGAACGGTTTAACCTAGAAGAACGAAATTTGGCGAGCCAAGTGGGATTGGTGTACTGATCATTACCTGAAAGTTTCAACAAGATTGGGTGAAAAAGTGTGTGATGAGATTTCAGAAAACTCATAGTTTTTTGGAAGCTTGGCAGGCCCTTTCCATGAAAGTGATTCTCGCCAGTCTCTGCTTAGGGCTACATCAACAGCAAACAAACCATAGAGATAGAACTTGAAACTGCTTTATTGTCTCAAGTTTCAAAGAGCTAGCACAAACCGTGTTTGATTTAGAGTTCCAAATACATGTATCCCTATAGGAGAAAACAGAGTGAAACCTCAAAATGAAACCAGTTACTGCCAACGAACGGTTTAACCTATAAGAAGGAAATTTGGCGAGCCAAGTGGGATTGGTGTACTGATCATTACCTGAAAGTTTCATCAATATTGGGTGAAAAAGTGTGTGCTGAGATTTCAGGCAACTCGTAGTTTTTTGGAAGCTTGGCAGGCCCTTTCCATGAAAGTGATTCTCGCCAGTCTCTGCTTAGGGCTACATCAACAGCAAACAAACCATAGAGATAGAACTTGAAACTGCTTTATTGTGTCAAGTTTCAAAGAGCTAGCACAAACCGTGTTTGATTTAGAGTTCCAAATACATGTATTCCTATAGGAGAAAACAGAGTGAAACCTCAAAATGAAACCGGTTACTGCCAACGAACGGTTTAACCTAGAAGAACGAAATTTGGCGAGCCAAGTGGGATTGGTGTACTGATCATTACCTGAAAGTTTCATCAAGATTGGGTGAAAAAGTGTGTGCTGAGATTTCAGGCAACTCGTAGTTTTTTGGAAGCTAGGCAGGCCCTTTCCATGAAAGTGATTCTCGCCAGTCTCTGCTTAGGGCTACATCAACACCAAAAAAACCATAGAGATAGAACTTGAAACTGCTTTATTGTGTCAAGTTTCAAAGAGCTAGCACAAACCGTGTTTGATTTAGAGTTCCAAATACATGTATCCCTATAGGAGAAAACAGAGTGAAACCTCAAAATGAAACCGGATACTGCCAACGAACGGTTTAACCTAGAATAACGAAATTTGGCGAGCCAAGTGGGATTGGTGTACTGATCATTACCTGAAAGTTTCATCAAGATTGGGTGAAAAAGTGTGTGCTGAGATTTCAGGCAACTCGTAGATTTTTGGAAGCTTGGCAGGCCCTTTCCATGAAAGTGATTCTCGCCAGTCTCTGCTGAGGGCTACATCAACAGCAAACAAACCATAGAGATAGAACTTGAAACTGCTTTATTGTGTCAAGTTTCAAAGAGCTAGCACAAACCGTGTTTGATTTAGAGTTTCAAATACATGTATCCCTATAGGAGAAAACAGAGTGAAACCTCAAAATGAAACCGGTTACTGCCAACGAACGGTTTAACCTAGAAGAACGAAATTTGGCGAGCCAAGTGGGATTGGTGTACTGATCATTACCTGAAAGTTTCATCAAGATTGGGTGAAAAAGTGTGTGCTGAGATTTCAGGCAACTCGTAGTTTTTTGGAAGCTTGGCAGGCCCTTTCCATGAAAGTGATTCTCGCCAGTCTCTGCTTAGGGCTACATCAACAGCAAACAAACCATAGAGATAGAACTTGAAACTGCTTTATTGTGTCAAGTTTCAAAGAGCTAGCACAAACCGTGTTTGATTTTGAGTTCCAAATACATGTATCCCTATAGGAGAAAACAGAGTGAAACCTCAAAATGAAACCGGTTACTGCCAACGAACGGTTTAACCTATAAGAAGGAAATTTGGCGAGCCAAGTGGGATTGGTGTACTGATCATTACCTGAAAGTTTCATCAAGATTGGGTGAAAAAGTGTGTGCTGAGATTTCAGGCAACTCGTAGTTTTTTGGAAGCTTTGCAGGCCCTTTCCATGAAAGTGATTCTCGCCAGTCTCTGCTTAGGGCTACATCAACAGCAAACAAACCATAGAGATAGATCTTGAAACTTCTTTATTGTGTCAAGTTTCAAAGAGCTAGCACAAACCGTGTTTGATTTAGAGTTCCAAATACATGTATCCCTATAGGAAAAAACAGAGTGAAACCTCAAAATGAAACCAATTACTGCCAACGAACGGTTTAACCTAGAAGAACGAAATTTGGCGAGCCAAGTGGGATTGGTGTACTGATCATTACCTGAAAGTTTCATCAACATTGGGTGAAAAAGTGTGTGCTGAGATTTCAGGCAACTTGTGGTTTTTTGGAAGCTTGGCAGGCCCTTTCCATGAAAGTGATTCTCGCCAGTCTCTGCTTAGGGCTACATCAACAGCAAACAAACCATAGAGATAGAACTTGAAACTGCTTTATTGTGTCAAGTTTCAAAGAGCTAGCACAAACCGTGTTTGATTTAGAGTTTCAAATACATGTATCCCTAAAGAAAAAAACAGAGTGAAACCTCAAAATGAAACCGGTTACTGCCAACGAACGGTTAAACCTAGAAGAACGAAATTTGGCGAGCCAAGTGGGATTGGTGTACTGATCATTACCTGAAAGTTTCAACAAGATTGAGTGAAAAAGTGTGTGCTGAGATTTCAGGAAACTCGTAGTTTTTTGGAAGCTTTGCAGGCCCTTTCCATGAAAGTGATTCTCGCCAGTCTCTGCTTAGGGCTACATCAACAGCAAACAAACCATAGAGATAGAACTTAAAACTTCTTCTTGTGTCAAGTTTCAAAGAGCTAGCACAAACTGTGTTTGATTTAGAGTTCCAAATACATGTATCCCTATAGGAGAAAACAGAGTGAAACCTCAAAATGAAACCAATTACTGCCAACGAACGGTTTAACCTATAAGAAGGAAATTTGGTGAGCCAAGTGGGATTGGTGTACTAATCATTACCTGAAAGTTTCATCAATATTGGGTGAAAAAGTGTGTGCTGAGATTTCAGGCCACTCGTGGTTTTTTGGAAGCTTGGCAGGCCCTTTCCATGAAAGTGATTCTCGCCAGTCTCTGCTTAGGGCTACATCAACAGCAAACAAACCATAGAGAGAGAACTTGAAACTGCTTTATTGTGTCAAGTTTCAAAGAGCTAGCACAAACCGTGTTTGATTTAGAGTTCCAAATACATGTATCCCTATAGGAGAAAACAGAGTGAAACCTCAAAATGAAACCGGTTACTGCCAACGAACGGTTTAACCTAGAAGAACGAAATTTGGCGAGCCAAGTGGGATTGGTGTACTGATCATTACCTGAAAGTTTCATCAAGATTGGCTGAAAAAGTGTGTGCTGAGATTTCAGGCAACTCGTAGATTTTTGGAAGCTTGGCAGGCCCTTTCCATGAAAGTGATTCTCGCCAGTCTCTGCTGAGGGCTACATCAACAGCAAACAAACCATAGAGATAGAACTTGAAACTGCTTTATTGTGTCAAGTTTCAAAGAGCTAGCACAAACCGTGTTTGATTTAGAGTTCCAAATACATGTATCCCTATAGGAGAAAACAGAGTGAAACCTCAAAATGAAACCGGTTACTGCCAACGAACGGTTTAACCTAGAAGAACGAAATTTGGCGAGCCAAGTGGGATTGGTGTACTGATCATTACCTGAAAGTTTCATCAAGATTGGGTGAAAAAGTGTGTGCTGAGATTTCAGGCAACTCGTAGTTTTTTGGAAGCTTTGCAGGCCCTTTCCATGAAAGTGATTCTCGCCAGTCTCTGCTTAGGGCTACATCAACAGCAAACAAACCATAGAGATAGATCTTGAAACTTCTTTATTGTGTCAAGTTTCAAAGAGCTAGCACAAACCGTGTTTGATTTAGAGTTCCAAATACATGTATCCCTATAGGAGAAAACAAAGTGAAACCTCAAAATGAAACCAATTACTGCCAACGAACGGTTTAACCTAGAAGAACGAAATTTGGCGAGCCAAGTGGGATTGGTGTACTGATCATTACCTGAAAGTTTCATCAATATTGGGTGAAAAAGTGTGTGCTGAGATTTCAGGCAACTTGTGGTTTTTTGGAAGCTTGGCAGGCCCTTTCCATGAAAGTGATTCTCGCCAGTCTCTGCTTAGGGCTACATCAACAGCAAACAAACCATAGAGATAGAACTTGAAACTGCTTTATTGTGTCAAGTTTCAAAGAGCTAGCACAAACCGTGTTTGATTTAGAGTTTCAAATACATGTATCCCTAAAGAAAAAAACAGAGTGAAACCTCAAAATGAAACCGGTTACTGCCAACGAACAGTTAAACCTAGAAGAACGAAATTTGGCGAGCCAAGTGGGATTGGTGTACTGATCATTACCTGAAAGTTTCAACAAGATTGAGTGAAAAAGTGTGTGCTGAGATTTCAGGAAACTCGTAGTTTTTTGGAAGCTTTGCAGGCCCTTTCCATGAAAGTGATTCTCGCCAGTCTCTGCTTAGGGCTACATCAACAGCAAACAAACCATAGAGATAGAACTTAAAACTTCTTCTTGTGTCAAGTTTCAAAGAGCTAGCACAAACCGTGTTTGATTTAGAGTTCCAAATACATGTATCCCTATAGGAGAAAACAGAGTGAAACCTCAAAATGAAACCAATTACTGCCAACGAACGGTTTAACCTATAAGAAGGAAATTTGGTGAGCCAAGTGGGATTGGTGTACTAATCATTACCTGAAAGTTTCATCAATATTGGGTGAAAAAGTGTGTGCTGAGATTTCAGGCCACTCGTGGTTTTTTGGAAGCTTGGCAGGCCCTTTCCATGAAAGTGATTCTCGCCAGTCTCTGCTTAGGGCTACATCAACAGCAAACAAACCATAGAGAGAGAACTTGAAACTGCTTTATTGTGTCAAGTTTCAAAGAGCTAGCACAAACCGTGTTTGATTTAGAGTTCCAAATACATGTATCCCTATAGGAGAAAACAGAGTGAAACCTCAAAATGAAACCGGTTACTGCCAACGAACGGTTTAACCTAGAAGAACGAAATTTGGCGAGCCAAGTGGGATTGGTGTACTGATCATTACCTGAAAGTTTCATCAAGATTGGCTGAAAAACTGTGTGCTGAGATTTCAGGCAACTCGTAGATTTTTGGAAGCTTGGCAGGCCCTTTCCATGAAAGTGATTCTCGCCAGTCTCTGCTGAGGGCTACATCAACAGCAAACAAACCATAGAGATAGAACTTGAAACTGCTTTATTGTGTCAAGTTTCAAAGAGCTAGCACAAACCGTGTTTGATTTAGAGTTCCAAATACATGTATCCCTATAGGAGAAAACAGAGTGAAACCTCAAAATGAAACCGGTTACTGCCAACGAACGGTTTAACCTAGAAGAACGAAATTTGGCGAGCCAAGTGGGATTGGTGTACTGATCATTACCTGAAAGTTTCATCAAGATTGGGTGAAAAAGTGTTTGCTGAGATTTCAGGCAACTCGTAGTTTTTTGGAAGCTTGGCAGGCCCTTTCCATGAAAGTGATTCTCGCCATTCTCTGCTTAGGGCTACATCAACAGCAAACAAACCATAGAGATAGAACTTGAAACTGCTTTATTGTGTCAAGTTTCAAAGAGCTAGCACAAACCGTGTTTGATTTAGAGTTTCAAATACATGTATCCCTATAGGAGAAAACAGAGTGAAACCTCAAAATGAAACCGGTTACTGCCAACGAACGGTTTAACCTAGAAGAACGAAATTTGGCGAGCCAAGTGGGATTGGTGTACTGATCATTACCTGAAAGTTTCAACAAGATTGGGTGAAAAAGTGTGTGCTGAGATTTCAGGCAACTCGTACTTTTTTGGAAGCTTGGCAGGCCCTTTCCATGAAAGTGATTCTCTCCAGTCTCTGCTTAGGGCTACATCAACAGCAAACAAACCATAGAGATAGAACTTGAAACTGCTTTATTGTGTCAAGTTTCAAAGAGCTAGCACAAACCGTGTTTGATTTAGAGTTCCAAATACATGTATCCCTATAGGAGAAAACAGAGTGAAACCTCAAAATGAAACCGGTTACTGCCAACGAACGGTTTAACCTAGAAGAACGAAATTTGGCGAGCCAAGTGGGATTGGTGTACTGATCATTACCTGAAAGTTTCATCAAGATTGGGTGAAAAAGTGTTTGCTGAGATTTCACGCAACTCGTAGTTTTTTGGAAGCTTGGCAGGCCCTTTTTATTAAAGTGATTCTCGCCGGTCTCTTTTTAGGGCTACATCAACAGCAAACAAACCATAGAGATAGAACTTGAAACTGCTTTATTGTGTCAAGTTTCAAAGAGCTAGCACAAACCGTGTTTGATTTAGAGTTCCAAATACATGTATCCCTATAGGAGAAAACAGAGTGAAACCTCAAAATGAAACCGGTTACTGCCAACGAACGGTTTAACCTAGAAGAACGAAATTTGGCGAGCCAAGTGGGATTGGTGTACTGATCATTACCTGAAAGTTTCATCAAGATTGGGTGAAAAAGTGTTTGCTGAGATTTCAGCAACTCGTAGTTTTTTGGAAGCTTGGCAGGCCCTTTCCATGAAAGTGATTCTCGCCAGTCTCTGCTTAGGGCTACATCAACAGCAAACAAACCATAGAGATAGAACTTGAAACTGCTTTATTGTGTCAAGTTTCAAAGAGCTAGCACAAACCGTGTTTG
>NW_027525522.1:0-18673 GCF_052094955.1 Ictidomys tridecemlineatus | reverse complement strand
AGAGCAGATTTTGGAGACTAGGGTACAGAAATACTGTTGCAGAGTGCAGATGTTGTAGACTATGGTTCAGAAGAACTGTAGTAGAGAGCAGAGGTTAGAGAATGGGGTGCAGAAGTAAGGTTGCAGAGAGCAGAGGCTGGAGACTGAGGTGCAGAAGGACTGTTACAGAGAGCAGAAGTTGGAAACAGTGGTGCAGAAGGACTGATACAGAAAGCAGAGGTTTGAGACTGGCGTGCAGAAGGAACATTACAGAGAGCAGAGGTTGAAGACTGCGCTACAGAAGGACTGTTACAAAGAGCAGAATTTAGAGACTGGGGAGCAGAAGATTATTTGACGAGAAAAGAGTTGGAGACTGGGGTGCAGCAGGACCCGTGTGGAATCCAGAGAATGGAGACTATAGTGGAAAAGGAATGTTACAGAGAGCAGAGTTTGAAAACTGGGATGCAGAAGAATCTTACAGAGAGCAGAGGTTGGAGACAGGGGTGCAGAAGAACTGTTGAGGAGATGAGACGTTTGAGACTGGGTTGCAAAAGATTGTTGCAGAGAGCAGAGGATGGAGACTGAGGTGCAAAAAGACTGTTACAGAGAGTAGAGGTTAGAGATTGGGGTGAAAAAGGCCTGTTACAGAGAGCAGAGTTTGAAATCTGGGGTGCGGAATAACTGTTACAAAGAGCAGAGTTTTTAGACAAGGTTGCAGAAGGATCTTACAGAGAGCAGAGATTTCAGACTGAGGTGCAGCAAGACTGTTACAGAGAGCAGAGGTTGGAGACTGGGGTGCAGAAGCACTGTTGCAGAGAGCAGATGTTGGAGACTGGGATGCAGAAGGATCATTGCACAGAGCAGAGGTTGGACACTGGGGTGCAGAAGGACTGTTACACAGAGCAGATGTTGGAGACTGGGGTGAAGAAGGACTGTTGCAGGGAGCAGGTGTTGGAGACTTATGTGCAGAAGAACTGCTTCAGATAGCAGAAGTTGGAGACTGGGTTGCAGAAGACTGATACAGAAAGCAGTGGTTGGAGACTTGGGTGCAGAAGGACCGTTACAGAGAGCAGAGTTTGGAGACTGAAATACAGGAGGACTGTAGCAGAGAGTAGAGGTCTGACACTGGAGTGGAGAAGAACTGTTTCAGAGTGCAGATGTTGGGGACTGGGGTGCAGAAGAACTGTTGCATAGAGCAGAGTTTGGAGACTGTGGTGCAGAAGAACTGTCGCAGATCACAGAAGTTGGAGACTGAGTTGCAAAAGGAATGTTACAGAGAGCAAATTTTGGAGAGTAGGGTGCAGAATTACTAATAAAAAAAGCATAGGTTGAAGACTCGGGTGCAGAAGGACCGTTACAGAGAGCAGAGGTGGGAGGCTGCAGTACAGAAGGAATGTTACACAAAGCAGAGTTTGGAGACTAGGGTACAGAAGGACTGCTGCAGAGACCAGATGTTGTAGACTGTGGTTCAGAAAAACTGTAGTAGAGAGCAGAGGTTAAAGATTGGGGTGCAGAAGTAAGTTTTCAGAGCACAGAGGTTGGAAACAGTGGTGCAGAAGGACTGATACAGAAAGCAGAGGTTTGAGACTGGGATGCAGAAGGACTGTTACAGAGAGCAGAGGTTGAAGACTGCGGTCCAGAAGGAATGTTACAGAGAGCAGGTTTTGGAGACTGGGGAGCAGAAGAACTGTTGCAGAGAACAGAGTTTGGAGACTGGGGTGCCGAAGGACCGGTGAAGAATCCAGAGGTTGTAGACTGTGGTGGAAAAGGAATGTTACAGAGAGCAGAGTTTGAAAACTGGGATGCAGAAAGATTTTACAGAGTTGTTGGAGAAAGGGGTGCAGACGGACTGTTGAGGAGAGCAGTGGTTGGATACTGAGTTGCAAAAAGACTGTTACAGAGAGTAGAGGTTAGAGATTGGGGTGCACAAGGCCTGTTACAGACAGCAGAGGTTGGAATCTGGGGTTCAGAATTACTGTTACAGAGAGAAGAGTGTTTAGACAAGGTTGCAGAAGGATCTTAGAGAGAGCAGAGTTTGTAGACCTAGGTGCAGCAGGAATGTTATAGAGATCAGAAGTTGGAGACTGGGGTACAGAAGGCATGTTATGGAGAGGAAAGTTTGGAAAAGGGGTGCAGATGGACTGTTAGAGAGGACAGAGTTGTGAGACTGGGTTGCAGAAGGATCTTAAAGAGAGCAGATGTTGTAGTCTGGGGTGCAGAAGGATTGTTGAAGAGGGAAAAATTTTCAGACTGAGGTGAAGAAGGACTGTTGCAGAGATCAGATGTTAGAGACTGGGGTGCAGAAAGATCGTTACAGAGAGCAGAAGTTGGAGAATGGGGTGCAGAAGGACTGCTACAGAGAGCAGAGTTTGGAGACTTCGGTGCGGAAGGCCTGTTATGGAGAGCAGAGTTTTGAGACTGGGGTGCAAAAGGACTGTTACAGAGCACAGAGTTTTGAGACTGGGTTTAAAAGGATCTTACAGAGAACAGAGGTTTGAGACTGAGGTGCAGAAGGACTGTGGCAGAGAGCAGATGTTGGAGACTGCACTACAAAAGGACTTTTGCAGAGAGCAGAGGGTGGAGACTAGGGTACACAAGGACTTTTTCAGAGAGCAGATTTTGGAGACTGTTGTTCAGGAGGACTGTTGCAGAGAGCAGAAGTTTAAGAATGGGGTGCAAAAGGACTTTTGCAGAGAGCAGAGGTTGGAGACTGAGGTGCAGATGGACGGATAAAGAAAGCAGAGATTGGAGACTGGCTTGCAAAAGGACCTTTACAGAGAGCAGAGTTTGGAGACTGTGGTACAGAAGGACTATTACAGAGAGCAGAGTTTGGAGACTGGGTAGCAGAAGGTCTACTACGGAATACAGAGGTTTGAGACTGGGGTGCAGCAGGACCGTTGAAGAAAGCAGAGGTTGGAGAATGGCATGGAGAAGGAATATTACTGAGAGCAGATTTTCGAAACTGGGGTTCAGAAGGATCTTTCAGAGAGCAGAGGTTGAAGAATGAAGTGAGGAAGGATCGTTCTTAAAAAAGAGTTTGGACACTGGGGTGCAGAAGACCTTTTGCAGAGAGCAGATGTTGGAGACTGGGATGCAGAAGGATTGTTTAGAGAGCAGATGTTGGAGACTGGGGTGCAGAAGGACTCTTGCAGAGAGCAGAAGTTTAAGACTGAGGTGTAGAAGGACTGTTTTAGAGAAAGAGTTTGGATACTGGGGTACACAAGAATTGTTACAGAGAGCAGACGTTTAAGACTGAGGTACAGAAAGATCGTTTCAGAGAGCCGATGTGGAGACTTGGCTGCAGAATTACTCTTACACAGAGCACAAGTTGCAGACTGGGTTACAGAAGGAATGTTGCAGACAGCAGAGGTTGGAGACTGGGGTGCATAAGGACTGTTGCAGATAGATGAGTTTGGATATGAGGTTCAGAAGGACTGTTACAGAAAGCAGAGTTTGTAGACTGGGGAGAAGAACGACTGACAGAGAAAGCAGACGTTGGAGACTAGGGTGCAGAAGGACAATTACAGAGAGCAGAGTTTGGAGAATGCGGTACAGAACGACTGTTACAGAGAGCAGAGGTTGGCAAGTGGAGTGCAGAAGGAGTGTTGCAAAGAACAGAGGTTGGAGACTGCGGTGCAGAAGGACTGTTACAGAGAGCAGAGTTTTTAGACAAGGGTGCAGATGGATCTTACAGAGAGCAGAGTTTGAAGACTGAGGTGCAGCAGGACTCTTAAAGAGAGCAGAGGTTGGAGACTTGGGTGCAGAACGCCTGTTATGAAGAGCAGAGTTTGGAGAAGGGCTCCAGAAGGACTGTTACAGATGGCAGAGTTTAGAGACTTGGATGCAGAAGGATTTTACAGAGACCAGATATTGGAGACTGAGGTGCACAAGGACTGTTACAGAGAGTAGAGATTGGAGACTGAGTTTCAGAAGGATCGTTGCAGAAAACAGAAGTTGGAGACTGGGGTCCAGAAGGACCGTTGCAGACAGCAGAGTTTCCAGACTGAGATGCAGAAGGACTGTTACACAGAGCAGGGTTTGAAGACTGAGGTGAAGAAGGACAGTTACAGAGAGCAGATGTGAAAGACAGGAGTGCAGGACTCATACAGAGCAGAAGTCAGTGACTGAGGTACAGAAGGACTGTTACAGAGAGAAGAGATTTGGGACTCGGGTGCAGAAGGATAATTGCAGAGAGCAGAGTTTTCAGACTGAGGTACAGAAAAACTGTTGCAGAGAGCATATGTTGGAGATTGGGGTGCACATGGACTGTTGCAGCGAGCAGAGGTTGGAGACTAGGGTGCAGAGGGATCGTTGCAGAGAGCAGAGGTTGGAGACTGCGGTTCAGAACGCCTTTTACAGAGAGCAGAGTTTGGAGACTGAGGTGCAGAAGTACTGTTACAGAGAGTAGAGTTTGGAGACTCAGGTACGGAAAGACTGTTGCAGAGAGTAGAGGTTGGAGACTGTGGTGCAATAGGATTGTTACAGAGAGCATAGGTTAGAGACTGTGGTGCAGAATGACTGATACAGGAAGCAGAGGTTGGTGACTCAGATGCAGAAGTACCCTTACAGAGAGCAGTGGTTGGAGACTGG
Organism: Ictidomys tridecemlineatus; assembly: GCF_052094955.1. Classification (NCBI taxonomy): domain Eukaryota; kingdom Metazoa; phylum Chordata; class Mammalia; order Rodentia; family Sciuridae; genus Ictidomys; species Ictidomys tridecemlineatus. The sequence continues at coordinate 14,104 of NW_027525522.1, read as the reverse complement.
GGTTGAGAAGGACTGTTGCAGAGAGCAAATGTTGGAGACTGGGTTTCAAAAGGACTGTTGCAGAGAGCAGTGGATGGAGACTGTGGTTCAGCAGGACTGTTGCACAGAGCAGAGTTTGCAGACTGAGTTGCAGAAGGACTGTTTCAGAGGGCAGAGTTTGGAGACTGTGGTGCAAAACGACTGGTACAGATAGCAGAGGTTGGATACTGGGGTACATATGGACCCTTACGGAGAACAGAGGTTCGAGACTGCAGTACAGAAGGACTGTTACCGAGAGCAAAGGTTGGAGACTGGGGTGCAGAAGAACTGATGTAGAGAACAGAGGTTGGAGACTTAGGTTCAGAAGGATCGCTGGGGCAAGCAGATTATGGAGACTGGGGTGTAGAAGGACTGTTGCAGAGAGAAGTGACTGGAGACTGAGGTACAGAAAGACTAATACAGAGAGCAGAGTTTGGAGACTGGGGTGCAGAATAACTGTTTTAGAGATCAGAGGTCTGAGACTGGGGTGCAGAAAGACCATTGCAGAAAGCAGAGGTTGGAGAGTGGGTTTCAGAAGGATCTTACAGAGAGCAGAGTTAGGACACTGAGGTGCAGAAGGACTTTTGCAGAGACCAGAAGTTGAAGATTGGGGTGCAGAAGGACTGTTGCAGAGAACAGAGGTTAAAGTCTGAGATGAAGAGGGACTGTTACAGAGAGCAGAGTTTGGAGACTTGGGTGAAGAATGACTCATACATAACGCAGAGTTTGGAGACTCGGGTGCAGAAGGACCGCAACAGAGAGCAGAGGTTGAAGATTGGGTTGCAGAAGGCCTGTTACGCAGAGGAGAGTTGGGAGAAGGGGCGCAGTAGGACTGTTACAGAGGGCAGAGTTCGGACACTGGGTTGCAGAAGGATCTTACAGAGAGCAAATGTTGGAGACTGAGGTGCAGAAGAATTTTACAGAGAATAGAGGTTGGAGACTGAAGCACAGAAGGATTGTAACAGAAAGCAGAGTTTGGAGAATGGAGTGGGGAAGGACTCTTGCAGATAGCAGAGGTTGGAGACTGGGGTGTAGAAGGACTGTTGCAAAAACAAGAATTTGGAGACTGGGGTTCTGAAGGACTGTTGCAGAGGGCAGATGTAGGAGACTGAGATTCAGAAGGACTTTCACAGAGAGAAGAGGTTGGAGACTGGGGTGCAGATGGATTGTTATATAGAACAGAGTTTGGAGACTGGGGTGCAGAAGGGCTGTTACAGAGAGCAGACTTTGGAGATTGGGTTGCAGAAAATTCTTACATAGAGCAGAGTTTGGAGACTGAGGTGCAGAAGAACTGTTACAGAGCGCATTGGTTGGAGTCTGGGGTGCAGACGGATCATTGCAGACAGCAGAGTTTCCAGACTAAGGCGCAGAAGGACTGTTGCAGAGAGCTGATGTTGGAGAGTTGGGTGCAGAAAAACTGTTGCAGAGAACAGATGTTGGAGACTGGGATGCAGATGGATCATTGCAGAGAGCAGAGGTTGGACACTGGGGTGAAGAAGGACTGATACAGAGAGCAGAGTTTGGAGACTGGGGTGCAGAAACCCTGTTACAGAGAGCAGAGTTTGGAGACTGGGTACAGAAGGGCTGTTACAGAGAGCAGAGTTTGGAGACTGGGTTGCAGAAGAATATTACGTAGAGCAGAGTTTGGAGACTGCGGTGCAGAAGGATTTTTACAGAGAGCAGAAGTTGGCGACTGGGGTGCAGTAGGATTATTGCAGAGAGCAGAGTTTGGAGATTGGTGAGCAGAAGGATCGTTGCAGAGATCAGATGTTGGAGAGTGGTGTGTAGAAGGACTTTTGCAGAGAGCAGAGGCTGGAGACTGGGGTGCAGAAGGACTGTTACAAAGAACAGAAGTTGGAGACTGCGGTGCAGAAGGCCTGTTATAGAGAGCAGAGTTTGGTGAAAGGATGCAGAACGACTGTTACAGAGGACAGAGTATGGAGACTGGGTTGCAGAAGGTTCTTACAGAGAGCAGAGGTTTGAGACTGAGGTGCAGAAGGACTCTTACAGAGAGTATACGTTAGATACTGAGGTGCAGAAGGACCATTGCAGAGAGGAGAGGTGGAGACAGATGTGCAGAAGTATTGTTACAGAGAGAAGAGTTTGGCGACTGGGGTGCAGAAGGACTGTTGCAGATAGCAGAGGTGGGAGAATGGGGTGAAGAATGACTGTTGCAGGGTGCACGTTTTGGAGACGTGGCTGCAGAATGACTGTTGAAGAGAGCAGAATTTGGAGACTGATGTACAGAATAACTGTTACAGAGAGCAGAGTTTGGAGACTGGGGTTCAGAATGACTGATACAGAAAGCAGAGGTTGGAGACTATGGTGCGGAAGAACCGTTGCAGAGAGCAGAGTTCAGAGACTGCCATACAGGAAAACTGTTATAGAGAGCAGAGGTTAAAGAATGGTTTATAAAAGAACTGTTTCAGAGTGCAGATGTTGGACACTGGGGTTCAGAAGAACTTTTGCTGAGAGCAGAGTTTGGAGACTGGGGTGCAGAAGAACTGTCGCAGAGAGCAGAGGTTGGAGACTGAGGTGCAGAAAGAATGTTCCAGAGAGCAAAGGTTGGAGACTGGGGTGCAGAATTACTGATACAGAAAGTAGAGGTTGAGACTGGATGTGCAGAAGAACCGTTACAGAGAGCAAAGGTTGGAGACTGTAGTACAGAAGGACTGTTGCAGAGAGCAGAGGTTAGAGACTGGGGTGCATAATGACCGTTAGAGAGAGCAGAGGTTGGAGACTGTGGTACAGAAGGACCGATACAGAGAGCAGAGGTTTGAGACTGGAAAGTATAAAGACTATTGCAGAAAACAGATGTTGTAGACTGGGTTGCAGCAGGACCGTTGAACAAAGCAGAGGTTGTAGACTGTGTTGGAGAAGAATGATACAGAGAGCAGAGTTTGGAAACTGGGGTGCAGAAGGACCTTACAGAGAACAGAGGTTGGAGACTGGGGTGCAGAAGGAGTGTTAAGAAGAGAAGATGTTGGAGACTGGGGTGCAGAAGGACTGTTACACAGAGCAGATGTTGGAGACTGGGGTGCATAAGGACAGTTCCAGAGAGCAGAGGTTAGAGACAGGGGTGCAGAAGGACGGTTGCAGAGAAACGAGGTTGGAGACTGAGTTTCAGAAAAACAGTTACAGAGAGCATAGGTGGATTCTGGGGTGCAGAAGGATCATTTAAGAGAGCAGAAGTTGGAGACTGAGTTGCAGAAGAATCTTTGAAGAGAGCAGAGGTGGAGACTGGGCTGCAGAAGGATAGTTACAGAGAGAAGAGGTGGGAGACTGCGGTGCAGAAGGACTGTTACAGAGAGCACAAGTTGGAGACTGGGGTGAAGAAGAATGCTGCAGAAAGAAGAGGTTGGAGACTGGGATGCAGAATGACTGTTTCAGAGATCAGAGGTTGGAGACTGAGATGCAGAAGGATTGTAACACAGAGCAGACTTTGGAAACTGGGGTAAGGAATTATGATACAGAAAGCAGTGGTGTGAGACTGGGGTGCAGAAGGACCGTTACAGAGAGCAGAGGTTGCAGACTGGCGTGCAGAAGGACTTTTGCAGAGAGCAGAGTTTGGTGACTGGGGTGCATAAGGCCTGCTACAGAGAGCAGAGTTTGGAGACTGGGTTGCAGAAGGACTGATACAGAAAACATAGGTTGGAGACTGAGGTGCAGAAGGACCATTACAGAGAGCAGAGTTTGAAGACTGCAATAGAGGAGGACTGTTACAGAGAGCAGAAGTTGGAGACTGGAGTGAAGAAGAACTATTTCAGAGTGCAGATGTTGAAGACTGGTGTGCAGAAGAACTTTGTCAGAGAACAGAGGTAGGAGACTGAGATACATAAAGACTGTTACAGAGAGCAGACTTTGGAGACTGTGGTGCAGAAGGACTTATATAGAGAGAAGAGTTTGGAGACTTGGGTGCAGAAAGCCTGTTACAGAGAGCAGAGGTTGGAGACTGGGTACAGAAGGGCTGTTACAGAGAGCAGAGTTTGGAGACTGGGTTGCAGAAGAATATTATGTAGAGCAGAGTTTGGAGACTGCGGTGCAGAAGGATTGTTACAGAGAGCAGAAGTTGGCGACTGGGGTGCAGTAGGATTATTGCAGAGAGCAGAGGTTGGAGATTTGTGAGCAGAAGGATCGTTGCAGAGAGCAGAGGTTTGAGACATGGGTGCAAAAGGACTGTTGCAGAGAGCAGATGTTGGAGACTGGGATGCAGAATAACTGTTTCACAGAGCAGAGGTTGAAGACTGGAGTGTAGAAGGACCGTTGCAGAGAGCATAGTTTGGAGACTGGGTTTCAGAAGGACTGTAATAGAGAGTAGATGTTGGAGACTGAAATACAGAAGGACTGTTACAGAGATAAGAGTTTGGAGACTGGGGTGCAGAAGGAGTGATACAGAAAGCAGAGTTTGAAGACTATGGTGCAGAAGAACTGTTGCAGAGAGTAGAGTTCGGAGACTGCCATACAGGAAAACTGTTATAGAGAGTAGAGGATGGAGAATGGTTTATAGAAGAACTGTTTCAGAGTCCAGATGTTGGAGACTGGTTCATAAGAACTGTTATTGAGAGCAGAGTTTGGAGACTGGGGTGCAGAAGAACTGTCGCAGAGAGCAGGGGTTGGAGACTGAGGTGCAGAAAGAATGTTACAGAGAGCAAAGGTTGAAGACTGGGGTGCAGAATTACTGATACAGAAAGCAGGGGTTGAAACTGGGGTGCAGAAGAACCGTTTCAGAGAGCAGAGGTTGGAGACTGTAGTACAGAAGGACTGTTGCAGAGAGCAGAGTTTAGAAAATGGGGTGCAGAAGGACTGTAACAGAGAGCAGAGGTTAGAGAATGGGGTGCAGAAGTAAGGTTGCAGAGTTCAGAGTTTGGAGACAAAGGTGCAGAAGAACTGTTACAGAAAGCAGAGGTTGGAATCCGTGGTTCAGAAGAACTTATACAGAAAGCAGATGTTTGAGACTGGGGTGCATAAGGACCGTTAGAGAGAGCAGAGGTAGGAGACTGCGGTACAGAAGGACTGTTACAGAGAGCAGAGGTTTGAGACTGGAGAGTAGAAGGACTGTTGCAGAAAACAGATGTTGTAGACTTGGTTGCAGCAGGACCGTTGAGGAAAGCAGAGGTTGTAGACTGGGTTGGAGAAGAATGATACAGAGAGCAGAGTTTGGAAACTGGGGTGCATAAGGACCTTACAGAGAACAGAGGTTGAAGACTGGGGTGCAGAATTAGTGTTAAGGAGAGGAGACGTTGGAGACTGGGGTGCAAAGGGACTGTTGCAGAGAGCAGATGTTGGAGACTGAGGTGCATAAGGACCATTCCAGAGAGCAGAGGTTGGAGACAAGGGTGCAGAACGACGGTTGCATAGAGCAGAGGTTGGAGCCTGAGGTTCAAAAAAAACAGTTACAGAGAGCAGAGGTGGTGTATGGGGTGCAGAAAGATCGTTGAAGAGAGCAGAAGTTGGAGACTGAGTTGCAGAAGAATCGTTGAAGAGAGCAGAGGTGGAGACTGGGCTGCAGAAGTATAGTTACAGTAAGAAGAGGTGAAAGACTGCGGTGCAGAAGGACTGTTACAGAGAGCACAGGTTGGAGACTGGGGTGCAGAAGAATGTTGCAGAAAGAAGAGGTTGGAGACTGGGGTGCAGAATGACTGTTTCAGAGAGCAGAGGTTGGAGACTGAGATGCAGAAGGATTGTAACACAGAGCAGACTTTGGAAACTGGGGTGAAGAATTATGATACAGAAACAGAGGTGTGAGACTGGGGTGCAGAAGGACCCTTAAAAAGAGCAGAGGTTGCAGACTGGCGTGCAGAAGGACTGTTTCAGAGAGCAGAGTTTGGAGCCTGGGGTGCATAAGGCCTGCTACAGAGAGCAGAGGTTGGAGACTGGGTTGCAGAAGGACTGTTATAGAGAGCAGAGTTTTGAGGCTGGGTTGAAGAAGGATCTTACAGAGAGCAGTGGTTGGTGACTTTGGTGAAGGACGAATGTAACAGAGAGCAGTGATTAGAGACTGGGGTGCAAAAGGATCGTGCAGAGAGCAGAGGTTTCAGACTGAGGTGCAGAAGGACTGTAAGAGAGAGAAGTGGTTGGAGACTGACTAGCAGCAGGACTGTTACAGGTAGCAGAGTTTGGTGACTGAGGTTCAGAAGGACTGTTACAGAAAAAAGAGGTTGGAAATTGGGGTACAGAGGGACCGTTACAGAGAGGAGAGGTTGGAGAATGCGGTATAGAAAGACTTTAACAGAGAGCAGAGGTTTGAGAATACGGTGCAGAAGGACTGTTACAGAGAGCAGAGGTTTGAGACTGGGGTGTAGAATGATTGTTACAGAGAGCAGAGGTTGGAGAATGGGGTGCAGAAGGACTGTTACACAGAGCAGACGTTTAAGTCTGGGGTGTAGAAGGACTGTTGCAGAGAGCAGAGGCTGGAGACTTGGGTGAAGAAGGACTGTTGCCAAGAGCAGCATTTGGAGACTGAGGTGCAGAAGGACTGTTGAAGAGAGGAGAGGTTGGAGACTGGGGTGCAGAAGGATCATAGCAGAGAACATTGATATAAGAATGAGGTGCAGAAGCACTGTTGCAGAGACCCCAGGTTGGAGACTGGGGCGCAGAAGGACTGTTGCAGAGAGCAGTGGTTGGAGACTGGGGTGCAGAAGTCTTGTAATAGAGAACAGACTTTGGAGACTGGGGTGCAGAAGGCCTTTTATGGAGAGGAGAGTTGGGAGAAGGGGTGCAGAAGGACTGTAAGAGAGGGCAGAGTTGGGAGACTGGGTTGTAGAACGATGTTACAGAGAGATGATGTTAGAGACTGAGGTGTAGAATGATTGTTGCAGAGAGAAGAGTTTGGAGACTGGGGTGCAAAAGGCCTGTAACAGAGAGCACAGTTAGGAGACTGGGTGGCAGAAGGATCTTAGAGAGAGCAGAGTTTGAAGACTGAGGTGCAGGAGGACTGTTACAGAGAGCAGTCGTTGGAGACTGGGGTTCAGATGGATCGTGTAGAGAGAAGAGGTTTCAGACTGAGGTGTAGATCGACTGTTACAGAGAGCAGAGGTCGGAGACTGAGGTGCAGAAGGACTGTTACCGGGAGCAAATTTTGGAGACTGTGTTGCACAAGGATCTTACATAGAGCAGAGTTTAGAGACTGAGGTGCATTAGGACTGATACAGAGAGCAAATGTTCAAGTCTGGGGTTCAGAAGTATTGTTTCAGAAAGCAAAATTTTCAGACTGAGGTGCAGAAGGACTTTTGCAGAGAGCAGATGTTGGAGACTGGGGTGCACAAGGTTCGTTTTAGAGAGCAGAAGTTAGAGACTGCAGTACAGAAGGACTGTTGCAGAGAGCATAAGTTTGAGACTAAGGTACAAAAGGACTTTTTCAGAGAGCAGATGTTGGATACTGTTTTTCAGAAGGAGTGTTGCAGAAAGCAGAAGTTGAAGAATGGGTTGCAGAAGGACTTTTGCAGAGAGCAGAGGTTGAAGACTGAGGTTCAGATAAATGGACAAAAAAAGCAGAGGTTGGAGACTGGCGTGCAAAAGGATCTTTACAGAGAGCAGAGTTTGGAGACTGCGGAATAGAAGGACTGTTACAGAAAGCAGAGTTTGGAGACTGAGGAGCAGAAGGAGTGTTGCAGAGTAAAGAGGTTGGAGACTGGGATGCAGCAGAACCGTTGCAGAAAGCAGAGGTTGGAAACTGGTGTGGAGAAGAAATATTACAGAGAGCAGAGTTTAGAAACTGGGGTCAGAAGGATCTTTCAGAGAGCAGAGGTTGGAGACTGGGGTGCAGAAGGATCTTTGAAGAGAAGACTTTGGACACTGGTGTTCAGAAGGACTGTTGCAGAGAGCAGATTTTGGAGACTGAAGTGCAGAAGGACTGTTTAGAGAGCAGATGTTGGAGACTGGGGTGCAGAAGGACTCTTGCAGAGAGCAGAGGTTGAAGACTGAGGTGGAGAAGGACTGTTACAAAGAGGAGATTTTGGAGATTGAAGTGCAGAAGGACTGTTTAGAGAGCAGATGTTGGAGACTGGGGTGCAGAAGGACTCTTGCAGAGAGCAGAGATTGAAGACTGAGGTGGAGAAGGACTGTTACACAGAACAGAGTTTGGAGACTGGGGTGCAGAAGGACTGTTGCAGAGAGCAGAGTTTTAAGACTGAGGTACAGAAAGATCATTGCAGAGAACAGAGGTGGAGACTTGGCTGCAGAAGGACTGTTACACGCAGCACACGTTGCAGACTGGGTTGGAGAAGGAATTTTGCAGACAGCAGAGGTTGGAGACTGGGGCGCATTAGGACTGTTGCAGAAAGCAGAGTTTGGATATGAGGTGCAGAAGGACTGTTACAGAGAGCAGTAGTTGTAGACTGCGGTGCAGAAGGTCTGATACAGAAAGCAGAGTTTGGAGACTGGGGTTCAGAAGGACCGTTACAGAGAGAAGAGTTTGAAGACTACGGTACAGAAGGACTGTTACAGAGAGTAGAGGGTGGCGACTGGGGTGCAGAAGGAGTGTTGCAAGGAACAGAGTTTGGAGACTGAGGTGCAGAAGGACTGTTACAGACAGCAGAGTTTTTAGACAAGGTTGCAGAAGTATCTTACAGAGAGCAGAGATTGCAGACTGAGGTGCAGCAGGACTGTTACAGAGAGCAGATGTTGGAGACTGGGGTGCAGAAGGATTGTTAAAGGGAACAGACTTTAGAGACTGGGGTGCAGAAGGCCTGTCACGGAGAGGAAATTTGGGAGTACGCGTGCAGAAAAACTGTTACAGAGGGCGTAGTTTGTACTCTGGGATGCAGAAGGTACTTACAGAGAGCAGTTGTTGGAGAGTGAGGTGCAGAGGGACTGTTACAGAGAGTAGATGTTGGAGACTGAGGCACAGAAATATTATTACAATGAGCAGATTTTAGAGACTGGGGTGAAGAACTTTTTCAGATACCAGAGGTTGGAGAATGGGGTGTAGAAGGACTGTTGCAGAAACCAGAAGTTGTAATCTGGAGTGATGATGGACTGTTACAGAGAGCAGATGTATGAGACTGAGATGCAGTAGGACTGTTTCAGAGAGCAGAGGTTGTAGACTGAGTTGCAGAAAGACTGTTACAGCGGGCAGAGTTTCGAGACTTTGGTGGAAAACGACTGATACAGAAAGCAGAGGTTAAATACTGGGATGCATAAACACCCTTACGAAGAACAGAGGTTGGAGACTGCGGTACAGAAGGACAGTTACAGAGAACAGAGGTTGGAACTGGGTTGTAGGAGGATCGTTGGGGCGAGCAGAGTATGAAGACTGGGGTGTAGAAGGACTGTTGCAGAGAGCAGATGTTGGAGACTTGGGTGCAGAAAGACTGTTGAATAGAGCAGAGGTTGGAGACTAAGGTGCAGAAGGACGGTTAGAGAGACCAGACTTTGGAGACTGGGGTGCAGAAGGACTTTTACAGAGAGCAGAAGTTGGAGACTGGGGTGCAGAAGGATCGTTGCGGAGAGCAGAGTTTGGAGACTGGGGTGTAGAAAGATCGTTAAAGAGAGCAGATTTTGGAGACTGTATTGTAGAAGGAATTTTACACAGAGCAGAGGTTGAAGACGGGGGTGCAGTAGGACATTTACAGAGAGAAAATGTTGGAGACTGATGTGCAGAAAAACTGTTGCAGAGAGCAATGTTTGGAGACTGGGGTGCAGAAGGAGTGTTTCAGAGATCAGAGGTTGCAGACTGAAGTACAGAAAGACCCTTAAAGAGACCAGAGTTTGGAGACTGCGGTACAGAAGGACTCTTACAGAGAGCATAGGTTGGAGACAGGTGTTCAGAAAGATCTTACAGACAGCATAAATTGGAGACTAGGGTGCATAATAACTGTTGCGGAGTGCAGAGGTTGGAGACTGGGGTGCAGAAGGCCTGTTACAGAGAGCAGTGCTTGGAGACTGAGATGCAGAAGAATCGTTTCTGAGAGCAGAGTTTTCAGACTGAGATACAGAAGGACTGTTACAGAGAGCAGAGGTTGGAGACTGGGGTGCAGAAGCCCGGTTACAGAGAGCAGAGGTTTTAGACTGGGATGGAGAAGGACTGATACCGAAAGCAGAGCTTGATGACTGGGGTGCAGAAGGACTGTTGCAGAGAGCAGAGGTTAATGACTGAGGTGGGGCACGACTGTTGTAGGGAGAAGATATTATAGACTGGGGTGCAGAAGGACTGTTGCAGAGAGCAGAGATTTTAGAGTGGTGTGCAGAAAGACTGTTGCAGAGAGCAGAGGTTGGAGAATGAGGTGCAGAAATACTGTTACAGAGAGAAGAGTTTAGAGACGGGGTGCAGAAGGACTGATACAGAAAGCAGATTTTGGAGACTGGGGTGCACAAGAACCTTTACGGAGAGCACAGGTTGGAGACTGCAGTACAGAAGGACGGTTACAGAGATAAATGGATGGAGACTGGCGTGGTAAATGACTGTTGCAGAGAACAGATTTTGGAGACTGGGGTGCAGAAGGACTGTTGCAGCCAGAAGAGGTTTTAGACTGGGGTGGAGAAGGACTGATACCGAAAGCAGAGCTTGATGACTGGGGTGCAGAAGGACTGTTGCAGAGAGCAGAGGTTAATGACTGAGGTGGGGCACGACTGTTGTAGAAAGAAGATATTATAGACTGGTGTTGAGAGCCACAGCCAAAGAAGTCACCCAATGAGCAGCTCCGTGGAGGAGCCAATCAGCTAGATGTTGCTGGGGCAGCTGTGAGCCAATCATCAGCTGGCAGTCTGAAGGGCAGGGAAACAGCCCAATGAACATCACCGCAGAGGAGCCAATCAGCTAGATGTTGCTGGGGCAGTCTGAAGCTTGCTGGCAGCTGGAAGTTTGCCAGAATTCCTATCTTCATCCCTGTGCCGGTGAAGACAAAGATAAAACTAATCTACAGTTTCTGCAATAGCCATCACTGAACTGCTTACAGAACTTACACTGAACTGCTTACAGAACTATGTGTCACTTGTATGCATTGTGAACTATCTGTTGGTGCAGCGACTTGTGTAGTGTTGGGATATTTTTGCTGATGATATCATCGGTGGTACAATTTTCCCAAAAGGTGCCGTCAATTGACTTGGTATATCTTCCTCCCTTCTGCTTGTCATGATCATTCAGCTAAAATTTGGGGGTCAACAGAGGTGAGGCAAAGAACCTCACACCCCCCCCCCCGCTGAGACCTCTCCACAGGTGTGGCTGTACTGGACCGGTAGTCAATGACGGGTAAGATCCAATTACAATGGTACCAACCTAAGACAGGAGGCTGACGCCCTGAGGTCAGCTCATCTGAAGACGGGTAAGGACCATATGTATTGGACAACCTAAGGCAGGCACGGTCCATAAGCCACATGCTTGTTGTTTAAACAGAGAGGGGGAGATGTTGAGAGCCACAGCCAAAGGGGCCCCAGCAAACTTCCAGCTGCCAGCAAGCTTCAGACTGCCCCAGCAACATCTAGCTGATTGGCTCCTCTGCGGTGATGTTCATTGGGCTGTTTCCCTGCCCTTCAGACTGCCAGCTGATGATTGGCTCACAGCTGCCCCAGCAACATCTAGCTGATTGGCTCCTCCACGGAGCTGCTCATTGGGTGACTTCTTTGGCTCTGCCCACGCAACCCAGCCAATCGGCCTCAAGAGGAGGAGGATTGTGGGAGGAAAAGGCTGGTGTGGGAGAGAGAGGCTTGTGGAAGCCGGTGGTGGCAGTTGGGCTCTGAGGGTTTTTCCCTGGAGCTGTTTTGTTTGGCGTTTGTAGTTCTAAAAATAAAGTTAGTTTCTTTTTGACAAGTGGCTCCTGATTTGTGCCAAGCCAGACTTCGGCAGACTGGGGTGCAGAAGGACTGTTGCAGAGAGCAGAGATTGTAGACTGGTGTGCAGAAAGTCTGTTGCAGAGAGCAGAGGTTGAAGAATGAGGTGCAGAAAAACTGTTACAGAGAGAAGAGTTTAGAGACGGGGTGCATAAGGACTGATACAGAAAGCAGATTTTGGAGACTGGGGTGCACAAGAACCGTTACGGAGAGCACAGGTTGGAGACTGCAGTACAGAAGGACGGTTACAGAGATAAATGGATGGAGACTGGCATGGTAAATGACTGTTGCAGAGAACAGATTTTGGAGACTGGGGTGCAGAAGGACTGTTGCAGCGAGCAGAGGTTTAAGACTGGGGTGCAGCAGGACTCTTGCAGAGAGAAGAGATGGCAGAGTGAGGTGCAGAAGCACTGATACAGAGAGCAGAGTTTGGAGACTGTGGTTCAGAAGGACTGATACAGAAAGCAGAGGTTAAAGAATGGGGTTCAGAAGGACTGTTACAGAGAGCAGTGTTCAGAGACTGGGGTACAGAAGGACTGTTACAGAGAGCACAGTTTGGAGACTGGGGTTCAGATGAATCTTACAGAGAACAGAGTTTGGAGACTGGAATGCAAAAGGACTGTTACAGAGTGCAGAGTTTAAAGACTGGGTTTAAGATTGATTTTACAGAGAGCAGAGTTTAGAGACTTAGGTGCAGAAGGACTTTTACAGAGAGCAGAGGTAGTAGACTGGGGTGCAGAAGGGTCGTTGCAGAGAGTAGAGTTTTCAGACTGAGTCTCAGAAGAACTGTTGCTGAGAGCAGATGTTGGAGACTGGGGTGCAGAAGAACTGTTGCAGATAGAAGATGTTGGTAACTAGGGTGCAGAAAGACTGTTGTAGAAAGCAGAGGTTGGAGATTTGGATGCAGAAGGACTGTTACAGAGAGCAGAGGTTGGATACTGGGGTGAAGAAGGATCTTACAGAGAGCAGAATTTGGAGACTGAGGTGCAGAAGGACTGTTACAGAAATCAGAGGTAGGAGACTGGGGTGCAGTAGGATCATTGCAGAGAGCAGAGGTTGGAGACTGGGTTGCAGAAGTAATGTTGCAGAGAGCAGATTTTTAAGACTGCAGAAGGCCTGCTACAGAGAGAAGAGTTGGAGACCGGCGTACAGAAGACCTGTTACAGAGAAGAGAGGTTGGAGACTGGGGTTCAGAAGGACTGTTATAGAGAGCAGAGGTTGGAGACTGGGTTGCTGAAGAATCTTACAGAGAGCAGAGTTTTGAGACTGAGTTTCATGATGACTGTTACAGTGAGCAGTGTTTGGAGACTGGGGTGCAGAAGGATCCTGTAGAGAGCAGAGGTGTCAGACTGAGGTGCAGAAGGACTGTTATAGAGAGAAGAGGTTGGAGACTGAGGTGTAGAAAGACTGTTATAAAGAGCAGAGTTTGGAGACTGAGGTGCAGAAGGACTCTTACCGAAAGCAGAGGTTAGAAATTGGTGTGTAGAAGGACACTTACTGAGACCAGGGTTTGGAGACTGCGGAATATAAAAACTGTTACAGAGAGCATAGGTTGCAGACTGAGGTGCAGAAGGATAGATACATAGAGCAGAGGTTTGAGTCTCAGGTTCAGAAGGACTGATACAGAAAGCAGAGTTTGAAGACTGGGGTGCAGAAGGCCCGTTATGGAGAGTAGAGTTTGGAGTCTGAGGTACAGAAGGACTATTACAAAGAGCAGATGTTGAGACTGGGGAGCAGAAGGACTGTTGCAGAGGACAGAGGTTGGAGACTGGGGTGCCGCAGGACACTTGCAGAAAGCAAGTTTAAAGACTGGGTTGAAGGATGAATGTTACAGAGAGCAGAGTTTGGAAACTGGAGGGCAGAAGGATCTTACAGATACCAGATTTTGGAGACTGGGGTCCAGAAGGATTGTAGAAGAGAGCAGAGTTTGGAGACTGGGGTGCAAAAGGAATTTTGCAGAGAGCAGATGTTGAAGACTGGCTTGCAGAAGGACTGTTGTAGAGAGCAGAGTTTGTAGACTGAGCTGCAGAAGCACTGTTACAGAGAGAAGAGGTTTGAGAATGGGGTGCAAAAAGCCTGTTACAGAGAGAAGAGGTTGGAGACTGGGGTGCAGAAGGACTGTTACAGAAAGCAGGGTTTGGAGACAGTGTTGCTGAAGGATCTTACAGAGAGCAGAGGTTGGAGACTGAGGTATAGGAGGACTGTTACAGAGAGCAGATTTTTGTGACAGGGGTGCAGAAGGATCGTTGCAGAGAACAGAGTTTTCAGACTACGGTGCAGGAGGACTGTTGCAGAGAGCAGAGTTTGGAGGCTGAGGTTC
>NW_027525521.1:0-18684 GCF_052094955.1 Ictidomys tridecemlineatus | reverse complement strand
GTGACCGCTCTTCTGTGCGCTACCGCTACCGTGTGGAGTGGCCGCGGCAGCCCCCGGTTAGCCTAGGAGGGGGGGCTGGCTGCCAGGAAAGACCGGGCTGGGGACACTTCAGTCGGCACCTGAGGTCCCCCTGCGGGCAGGGTCTGGCTCCTGGGCCCAGCGGCGGGGGTGGAGGTCCCCCTCCCACCTGCCTGGCGCCCTGCGTCTTTGCAGTCTCCTTCAGCGGCTGACCGAAGTGGGGGCGTGTGAACCCTGATTTATCACCAGGGCTCAGAAGCACAGGGACAACCGGCTGAGGATGGCAGTGGGCCCCCGAGCAGGGGCCGTCGGGGAGCGAGACTGAGGCTGGGGGTTCGGATATGGTCGAGAGCACCTGTGCGTCAGGAGTGCACCCCGGCACCTGGCGATGACCCCCCACGATGTCCACCGCGGCGGCGGCACTGGGCGGGGATCCCGGACCTGGCGGCAGGGTCTGCGGCTGCGAGGCGCGCGCTGCAGGAGGCTGAGGCAGGAGGATTGCGGAGCCTGGGCGACTCAGCCAGACCCGGTTCAGAAAATAGAACAAAAGAGCAGAGACCGAGAGTGACTCTGTGGGTCCCACAGGGTGACTGTGTCTGGTCTTTTTCTGGTACCAGGGGTTGAGCCTGGGGCGCCTAACCCCGGATCCACGTCCCCAGCCCCGATTTTATCTTTTCTTTTGAGGCACGATCTCACTCAGTTGTTCTGGGCCTTACAGCATTGCTGAGGCTGGTTTTGAACTTTTGATCCTCCAGGAGGCCACCATGCCCAGCCTGGGAGTCACCTCCAGGCTCCTGGAGTAGCTGCCCGAGAGGAGTTTCCCCAAACTGGGTGCAGTGGCGCACACCTGTCAGCCCAGCTACTCAGGAGGCTGAGGCAGGAGGATGGCAGGTTTGAGGCCAGCCTTGTCAATTGAGCAAGACCCTGTCTCTAAAGAGCAGAAGAAGAAGGTCTGGGATGCGGCTCAGTGTGGAGCGTCTTCCTAGTGCACCAGGCCCTGGCTTCCACCCAGACAGGCTCACCGTGGGACTTGTAGTGGGACCAGGGACTCAGCACACCTGAGGTTAAGCAGCTGAGATCAGCCCCGGGGACGGCCCTGTGGGTGGAGCTGGTGCCTACTGAACCCTGGACGTGGCTGGGGGCGCTCAGCAGAGGGCACCTCCCAGGCTGCCTGAGACCCCGGGTTCCATCCCGGCACCGGGCTTGGGCGAGTTCCCAGGCTGCTGTCCATTGCATTTGGAAAACTAAGGGCAGTGACATGACCCCGCTGGGAGGGGACGCCTGGAGGGACGTCCCCTCCCGGATCCTGCCCCGGCCCCTCCTTCCTTTGCTGGTTTTAACCTGGCCCTTTGGGGGTCTGCACCCTAACCCTGAACTCACCACCTGGTCTGACTCGTGAGTCTTGGTGGATCACGGACCCCGAGGTCGTCTTGGGCACCCCCTGGCACACATGAGCCTCTGTCCCCAGCCCCCACCCCGCCCTGTCACTGAATGGAGTGTCCTTGCTCATTTTCTTTCTCTCTTCTCTAGGCTGAGGCTGCAGGAGGCCCTGGGAGACTGGGGAGCGGAGCTGTCAGGGGTGAAGTCCCCACTCCTGGCTTCCCGCTGTGTGGCCTTGGGCAAGCAGCATGGCCTCTCTGTGCTTCAGGTTTCCTATCTGCAGGATGGGAATGCCCGCCTTCCTCACAGGACCCTCCGGGCGGATGGGCTGGTTTATTAGCTCCTTGTCAGCTCTCTCCAGGCTTCACCCTCTGTGTGGGTCACCCTGAGTCCCCTGCAGCTGGCCACCCTGAGTCCCCTGCGGCTGCCCAGGAGCTCGGGAACAACCCGTGGGAGCCTCCTCCAGGGGGAGGGCGGGTGCAGGAGGCCCAGGTGGTGGGAGGAGGGGAGCGGAGGCCGAGGCTGGGAGACGCTGGGGGGTGGGGTGCTGGCCACCCGCACACTCTGCCAGGGCTCTTTAGGGCTGGTGTGTCCCACGAAGGGAGCTGGTCCCTCTGTGGTCAGGAGGGAGGAGCCGAGAAGCAGCAGATCTGAGCCTAGGGTGCAGGGTGGGGAGGCCGGATCCCATGGTGGAGCCTCCAGGAGGAAGTGTGTGGGCGTGGGGCAGCTGGCTCTGGGCTGCCTCGGGGCCTGGGAAGATGCCTCCCGGGTGCTGGACCGTGGAGAAGCCCCCGAGGGCGGACAGAGCTCACACTCCCCCTGCCCCGGGGGAGGGCCAGCCTCCCCCTCCAGCCTCCAGATTCTTCCACAGAAGGCTGGGGGCAGGCTCACCCCGAGTTCGTGGGCCGCTGGCTTCCCAGGGAGCAGAAGTATGAAGGGGAGGGCAGGTCACAGGGCCCAGGGGACAGGAGCCAGGAGAAGGGGCCTCACCCTGAGCCTCTGTGGACCCGGCCACTGCCTCCCTATGGTCCAGATGCTCAGGGCAAGGTGCCTCCTTCCAGGTCCTTCTCCCTCCCTCTGTGTCTCTGTCTCTGTCACATCAGTGACTCAATCCTGAAGGCTCTGCTTTCAAATCTGTCCAGAATCTGTCCTGCATCTCCTGGTCCCCACCCCGCATGTCCCCTTAGATCACTGCAGCCAGTCTGATTGCACCCCTGCTCTGCTCAAGAATCCTCCTTGGCTCCCACTCACTCTGTGCAAAAGCCACGATCCTCCCCAGGCCCCCAATTCCCTGCCCAGTCCATGCCATCGCCACCCACCCTCTCCTTTGATCCTCCTGCTGGCTCAGTCCCTCCAACCCCCCCCCCCCAGGCTTCCTGCTGCAAGCTCCAACCACAGGGTCTTTGCACTGCCCCCTCCCTATTTTATCTTTCTTAACACTTATCACTCGCTGACACCCCCGGCGCATTTGAGCTCTTGATCTTGCCTGTTTCCTGTCGGTTGAGGGTAGGGATTTTTATCTGCTTTGTGCCCGGCTGTGTCCCTGGCTCAGAACAGAGTCTGGTACCACAGGCACTTGTTGATTCAATGAGTTGAACGGTGCCGATCCTGTCCGCAGCAGCCGCCGCTGCCGCCGCGACATTTTTATTGCTTTATAGAGGCGTAATTTACATAGCATGCAATTTGCGCGTGAGAAGCCCACGGGGAGATGAGTTTTGGTAAATGGCCCGACTTGTGCAGCCACAGGACAGTTCAGGGGCTGCGGAGACGAACCGCCCCAAACTTCCTCACCTGCTCTCCGCGGCTGCGCCTGGCTCCGGCCACTTGCTGCTCTCCTTTCGGGTCTGGAGCTGGCCCTTTCTGGAAGTTTCTATCAGTGGAATCTTGCGGCATGCCAGGCGCTCTGAGCCCCACCCGGCCTCTGACTCCTTACTGTGACCCAGGGCTCCGCCAAATGGCTAAGGCTGGCCTTGACCGTGTGTCCCCGCCTCAGCCGCCGAGCCCTGGGTGGGCAGGTGTCCCCCTGTTGTAAGGTTTCTGGGGTTTCCAGGTTAGGGCTGCAGTGACTCTTGTTTCTCGTTCTCTTTTTCTCCGGTGCTGGGGATGGAGCCCAGGGCCCCGGGGCTGCTGGGCAGGTGCTGTCCCACTGGGCCGCGGGGGCCACCTCGGAGGCTGCTGCTTTTTTTCTTGTACCTAGGGTTGAACTCAGGGGCCCTGGACCCCGAGCCGCCTCCCCAGCCCCGTTTTGTATTTTACTTAGAGACGGGGTCTCACTGAGTTGCTTAGCGCCTCTGCTAAGTTTCTGAGGCTTTGAACCCCAGATCCTCCTGCCTCAGCCTCCCGAGCTGCTGGATGACAGGCGTGGGCCACCGCGCCCCTGTTTCTTTTCATCGCGGCGTGGGGGGGGTTCCCTTGAGGAGGGGCCACAGTTGTGTGTGCACTCATGAGCTTGCGGGTGCTCACCGTCCCCAGCTCTGGGAGATGCTGATCCATGCTGCAGGGGGCATCGGGACACATGGCCGCCTTGCCATCTGGATCCCGTGCTGCCTGTGTGGGGAAGGCCCTCTGTGTGGGTGTGTGGCTGACCAGCTGTTTACATTTAACATAACTGCCTATTGTTTTCCAACCGTGTCTGTGCCAGGGCGCATCCCCCAGGGATGGCGGATGCTCCCCCACATCCTCACATCCTCACTCACAGGAGATGTTAGCTTTTATACTCTCTTTTTTTTCCCTTTTCTTTCTTTTTTTTCTCCTTTTCTTTTCTTCTGGTCCTGGGGGTTGAACCCAGGGCGCTTTACCACTGAGCAACTTCCCCAGCCCTTTTATTTATTTTTTTCCCTGTATTTTTGAGGCAGGGTCTCTCTGCGTTGGCGAGGCTGGCCTCAAACTTGCCATCCTCCTTCCTCAGCCTCCCAGGTTGCTGGGGCCACAGTGTGCCGTGCCTGGTTGGCAAGATTCCTTTGTTTTCCTTTTTGATATATTCTGGATTCAGGTTCCCCTTTCAGACTCTGGATGGGCAAATGTTTCGCCCTGTCCCGCGGCTTATCTTTCCATTCTCCTTATGTCCTTTTGGATTCTCCTGGCCTGGAACCTGGGCCTCCCTGGTGCGGGCAGGCGCTCCTCCACTGAGCTGTGGAAATCCCAAGGGGGTCCTTGGCTTTCTGCCTGAGCAGGGCCTGGGCCTTCTCCTGCTGTGACTCCCAGGAGGACCAGGGCCTGCCTGGATCGGCCCCTCCAGGGCCACAAGAGCCTCGGCAAACAGGATGCACCCCGCCCTCCCGGCTGCCGTCCAGCGAGGCTCCTTATCAGCCTCTCCATCCATCAACATCTCTGACCAGGCCTGGGGCCGCCACCGGCCCGCCCCTGCCACCAGCCGGCTCGCCAGGGGCCAGAAGGCCGGCCCTGAGCCTGCTCAGCCGGCGCCCTGCCCCAACAGCCCCCAGCCCCCTGGAGAGGGAAAGGCAGAGCCTCCCCCGCTGGGTGGAGGCCGGGCCTGTGGCCTGGGCCCCTCCCTGGTCGTGGGAAAGGCCACAAGCCCAACCCCAGGGAGAGGTAGGGACCTGGGTAGAGAGAGCGGGGAAGTCCCTGGCGGGGGAGGACAGCTCACCCCAGGCCACTTCCAGCTGTTTATAAACACCAGCTCCAACTGTAAACACCGCCACTGCTTCTGTGGGTCTGACAATGTGTCTTCCTGTGAGCGCGGGCCGGGTCATGTCAAGACCTTCCTCTGCCCAGAACCCTTCTCGGGGCTCACCCCACTCACAGCAATGTCCTGCCTGTGACCCACAAGGCCCAGCATGACCTGCCCCGTCACCTCCGGCCCTCCCCTCCACCTTCTCTCTCTTCCTTGGCTCCGTCCACATGGGGCCTCCACACTGTTCCTGGAACACACAGGGCCTAGACCAGCCGCAGGGCCTTGGCACCTGCTGGTCTCTCTGCCTGGAACATCTTTCCTTGGAGAGTCTGACTTTTCATCTGTCTCAAGTATTCACTCAGCTGTCACCTCCGCAGTGAGGCCCTCCCTGATCCCCGGGTTTAGAATCTTAGCTCTCAGGGCTGGGCAGGTAGCTTGGAGGTGGAGCGCCCGCCTAGCACACCAAGTCTCGGGGTCTCCGGGGTCTTGCCTGCCCCCTCCCCGCCCCTCGCCTTGTTTCTCTGTAGCTTTGCTATTCCGCGGTCCACCCAGGGTGTGGCCTGCCGGGAAAGGGGCTGTCTCTGCCCTGTTTTCTGCTAGAACTGGGCCAGGTACACAGCTGTTGCTCAGCGAGTTTGAAGTGAACTGCCATTTTCTCTTCCACCCCGCGTCCACCCCCATCACCAGGAGTGGTCACATGGCCCACCCTGGCCTGTGGACAGTCTACCCTGTCTGGTCACAGTGACCGCTTCCTAAGGGACCAGTCTGTCCGGTGACAAGGAGACTCGGGCTGTTGTCTCGTTTTCCTGGACTGTTGGGATTTTCTGACTCCTGTCTGCGGTTTCTGGGGCTGAGGTCCCGGGTCCGCAGGGGAAGGGGCTGGCCGAGATGGAGCTCTGCAGAAGAAAGTTTGGCTGAGCGGGGGCGATCGGTTTGAGCTCCTGGATCCACCTGTGTCTGAAGCTGGATTTCCTAAGACTTTTCCGGTACACAAACCGACATATGATGATTCCGCCTTAAGTCCTGGGGGTTGGGATTTTCACTTGCAGCTGAAGATGGTCCTCTCCTCCTCTCCTCCTCCTCCGGATTCCTCCCCTCTGCCCTCTCCCTGTCTCCTTCTCCCCTTCCCTGTCTCCTTGGACCCCACCACGTCCTGGCCCCAACCACCCTCTGCCCGGCCGCACAGCTGACAGGTTGTGACCTCACCTTCCCGCCAACAGCCTCCGCCCGCGCCCCCTCCCGCTGCCCGCTCCGCCCTGCGCCCTGGACTCGGCCACGCGGGTGTGATTCTCGTCTCCGCCACTAGAGGGCGGAGCGCCCTCCGCAGGCGACCTGCCTCTGGGCCGGCTGTCCACCTGGGCAGCACCGTCCCCGGCCCGGCCTCCCCTCTGCCCTCTTCAGCACACCGCCCACCCGGGCCTCTTGCTCGCCCGCGCTGCTCGGGCTCTCTGGCTCCCTGTGCTCAGGGTTTTACTGACTCCCCCGAGTCCTCCCTGCAGGACTTGGAAGGGTTCAACTTGCCCAGGACTCCGAGGGGCGCCTGTCACCACCTTGGTTTTGCAGATGAAGACACGGAGCCCCAGGCTGCCAGCCAGAAAGTAAACAGGGCCCTCTTAGAGGGAGAGGTAACAGGGTGGAGGCTGCAGAATCCTCAGAGGATGTGGTTCGGGGGAGGCAGGGAGGTCAGGGGAGGCAGGGAGGTCAGTGGAGGCAGGGAGGTCAGGGGAGGCAGGGAGGTCAGTGGAGGCTGGGAGGTCAGTGGAGGCAGGGAGGTCAGGGGAGGCAGGGAGGTCAGTGGAGGCAGGGAGGTCAGGGGAGGCAGGGAGGTCAGGGGAGGCAGGGAGGTCAGGGGAGGCAGGGAGGTCAGGGGAGGCTTCCGGAGCTGCGAAGGCTCAGGATGGGAGCTTCTCAGACGCGGTGTTCTGGAAGCGACAGGACACAGGGGGGGCCCCATGTTCAGGGCCCAGCAAGGGGGTGGGGAGCTCAAGGAGCCGAGGCTGCCTGACCTGTAGGCCCTAAGATTCACATGCTACAGCCCACGCGGAAGGTGACGGGAACACCCTGGGGGAGCTCCGTGTCACCTCAGTGCCACCAGGGTTTCCTCCAGGAGAAGGTTATTGTTTGCGACATCTCATTCTGGGCTCGCTCTGGCCCCACTGAACAGATGAGGTAACTGAGGTTCCATCCCCCAGACCCGGAACCATCAGCCCCTGGCCCCCCCAGGCCCTGCAGCCCCCCAGGTGGTGCAGGATCCCAGGAGCCCTGGGCCCATCAGTGGGGAAACCTGGGGTCCTTAAGACCATCCTCAGCCACCTCTTCCAGGAAGTCTTCCGGGCTTGCTCTGGCTGGGAACCTCTCCCTGAAGTCCACCCCGGCCTGGGTGGGATCCAGCAAATGTGTTCCCAGTGGGGATCCTGGAGGCTGGGGATCCCTGTGACCCTGCCCAGCCCACCGTGCCCCATCGTGCAGGGCAATGAGAAAAAGCACAAGAAAAGAGGGGGGGCGAGGAGGGGTTTCTGGAAGGAAAATATTTTGGTTCTCAGGAGGCGAGAAAATTGCCTGATTCCCAACCGATTAGGGGTAATTAACCCTTCGCAAGGCAGTAATTAAGTCTGCTGACTCTGAAGCCATAATTAGAAGTCCCAGAGGCTCCGCCCCCTCCCCACCAGCGGGGCAGCCCCTTCTGCACCAGCGGGGACAGGAGACGGCGAACTGCCCCCCTCTGGGGGCGGAGGCCTGGCCTCTGGCCCCCACCCCAAGGCAGGGACCTGCAGCGCAGGGTGCGTGGGACCAAGTTTCCCTGCACATCGCCTGCGGGGCTGAGAGGTGCACAGGCAGCATGAGGCAGGGGGCTGGGCCGGGGGCTGGGCGGGGGGCTGGGCAGGGGGCTGGGCAGGGGGCTGCGGTGTGGAGCTGGGGACAAGCCTTCAGGGCCCCATCCTGGGCCAAGAGGCTTTACAGCAGAGACCCCAGCCGTATGGGGACAGGGATGCCAAGGACCATAGGCAGGAGGGGGAGGTCCTGGGGCTCAGAGAGGCCAGGGCACCCTATGGTCAGGTGCTCACCACAGCCACCCAGCTGTCAGAGGTGGGGACCCTGGGGCCTGCAGTGTCCCTTAGTGTCAAGGGGGAAGCCAGGCCTTGGGAGCTGGGTGACACCAGACCCACGGGGTGGGCCAGAGGATGAGATAGAGAACGGGCCGCGCCTGGTGGTTCACGCTGTCATCCCAGCACGCTGGGGAGGCTGAGACAGGAGGATCTCAGGTTCTCAACCAGCCTCAGCAAAAGCTACTCAGTGAGGCCCTGTCTCTGAATAAAATACAAAATAGGGCTGAGGATGTGGCTCAGGGGTCGAGTGCCCCTGAGTTCAATCCCGGCTACCCCCTCCCCCAACAAAAAGATGGAGAACAGAAGCTGGGTGCCAAAGATGGGGTACCCCTGGGTGTGGGGCTTATTCTCCTCCCTTGGGCTCTTAGGTAGTGGCCCCGGGGCCGTGACCGATCATGTCAGTCTCCATCGCACCTCAGCTCAGCTCAGCTCTGGTCACCCTGACTTCCTTTCCTATCGTCCATGCTCCCCTCTGCCCCAGTGCCTTTGCATCTGCGGTGCCTTCCCCTGGACAGCCTTCTTCCACGCTTTTAAAAATGCTTTTGTGGTGATGGGGATCTGGGGATCCAATCCAGGCCTTCCATTTGCAAAGCAAACCCGGGCTCCACCACTGAGCTACCTCCCGCCAGCCGGTGGCTCCAGTCCTGGGATACCTCCCACAGTCCCGGCCACATCACCCGGAGCAGCCCCCTCCTCTCCCATGGCTCATTCCACCCTGTTCACCCGGCTCCTCCGTGGCCCATGGCTTTCGTCCTTTGTTGTCTTCTCTCAGGCTGCGACTTTCAGGTAATCAGAAGGTCAGGTTTCTCCGTTTTATTTCTTGCATCTTCTGAATCGAGCAAGCACACAGTAGGCGTGCAATAAGTGTCTGTGGCGTGGATAAATGGGCCGGTTCTGGCTGGGGAAAGCGGGATTTGGAGAGAATTTCCTGGACGTGAGCTGCTTCCCTAACTCCCGGGGGCGGGGCCTGGCGCCCCAGGTGGGAGCCAAGGGGGCGGCGACCCACTTTCCCGGGCGTCGCACGCGCCTCCCGCTGGCGGCCCACAGGTGGCGCTCGTTCCCCGCGCTGCAGCGGCGGCCCGCGAAGGAGGCCGTGCAGGAGGGGGAGGCCCGGGTTCAGCCCGCTCGCTGCTGTCCCCCTTGGGTGGCGAGGTCGTGGGGCCGTGCTCTGGGGCTCGGCTGCTGGCGGGAGGCCCTCCTTGGTGAAGGCCTTTGATTTCAAGTGGGAGTCTGCGGAGGAGGAGAGCCCAGGGCTCCGCCCTTGTGCCCACGCGTGCTCCTGTGTCCCCCAGATGAGTCCGGCAGCCCCGAGCCTGGGGAGTGGGGAAAGCGCTTGCCCTGGGCGTGTGGGGCCTTGACCATTTGGAGACTGGAGCTGCACACGGTGCCTCCTGGTCCTCAGCGGGTCCCCGGGGCACATCTGTGCCAGAGCGAGAGGCCCAAGCCCGTTTTGCAGGCGGGAAAACGGAGGCTCAGGAAGGCGTGTGGCCGGCCCAGGTTCAGAGCCAGGAAAACGGTGAGGTTGGGTTTGGAGCCTCCATGCCTGTGTGGCTCCAGGATCAGGTTACTTTAAAAAAATTTTTTTTTAAAACCAGGCATGGTGGCACAGGCCTCTAATCCCAGCTACCCGGGAGGCTGAGGCAGGAGGCTGAGGCAGGAGGATCGCAAGTTGGTGTCTAGCCTGGGCAACTCCGCTAGACGGTGTCTCAAAATAAAATTTAAACGGCTGGGGGTGTAGCTCAGTGTCAGAGAACTTGCCTAGCACGGGCAGGGCCCCCCCACATTCAATCCCCAAGTCCTGCCAAATCAATCAGTCAATAAATGAGATGCATTTCTTAGCTACCCAGGTGAGACAGCGGTCACTCTGGGGAGCTCAAACCTGCCCTGACATTCCCTTCTCAGCCCCAAGGTGGTGGGAAGGTCGCTCTCTAGCCTCCTCTGCTGCCTCCATAGGCATGCTGCAGGGGCCTCTGGATTTCCCAGTGGTCACTGAGCATAATGTTGTGCTCTCTGAGTCTCAATTTCCCCATCTGAAAAATGGGCTTGATGGACATTGAGCCCTCTGTGGGCAAAGCCTGGCATACAGGTGGTGCCCAGAATGTGCAGGTCCCCTCAGGTCGTCTAAAACATAATGGTGGGAGACGCCTCGGGCTTGATCCTTCCCACATATTTCTCCAGTACAGGCCCCGGGGACACAGGTCTTGCTGGGTGTCTGTGTTTGACTCAAGCGACCCTCAGTGTCTCCCTGGAGGCTCCGTGGACATGCTCACGGCGTACAACCCTGGGCTTCCGGAGACCAGGCCTTCTCAGCCTCCACGCCCTTGACATTGAGTTCAGGTTATTCTTCACCAACAGAGACCCTCCTGAGCCTGGGAGGGTACTGCGCGGTGTCCCGGCCTCCGCTGGCTAGATGCCACACTGCCTGCGTCCCCAGAGTTTTTACAAGCAGAAATATCTCCAGGGTCCCCTGGGGGAAGAACCGCCCCTCTGGGCCCCCTGGGAGGCTCACCGCTGGGCCGAGGGATGTGCTGGCCTTCACCTCTCTGTGCGAACCTCGAGCCTGAGCCTCGCTGGGCTTCCCAGGAGCAGATCCTGGTAGAAGGAGTCCTTGCTTATTTGGGAGGGGGAAGGGACGTCCAGCAGGTCATGCTCTGGACACCCGGGGTTGGACCCTTCTGCAGGCCCAGGGAGACTGTGGACAGCGCCTGCCAGGGAGGGGGCGGGGTATTGACCATCCACTGCTTCTCTGGCCCCCCCCCCCGGGCTCCTGGGACGTTAATCTGGGCACTTCTGGCTCCGGGCCACGTGCACTCGAGTGCTCAGGGCCCAGACGTGTTCCTGGCGGGGAGGCATCTGCGCGAGGTGCCTCTGCCCTTCTGTGCGGCTGTCCCCCGGGGGTCTCTTTGGGCTCCCGCCGGCTGTGTGTGTGCCCGGGTGTGTGCCCCGTGTGTGCGCCCCGGTGCGTCTGTGTTTGTCTGTGTTTGTCTGTGTTTGTGCTCGCCTTTGTTTTCCCTTCTGCTCCGTCTCCAGGCACGTGGGGGGAACTTCTGGGTTGTTGATGATGTTGGTGGGAAGTGGTCTTTCCGTCCCTTTTGAGAGGTCAGAGTTAGGGGTGTCCTGTCCTGAGACCCTCTCAGAGGGAGCAGCCAAGCCCCGGCTGCCTCCTGGGTGCCCAGGAGGGAAACAGAGGCCCTAGGGGGCTTGGCAGAGGGCCGCCAGAGAGAGGGAGTTGACAGGGAAGCAATTGGGTGTCGAGTGTTTTACTTGCAAAAAAGCTTAGTGAGACCACCACTCCGGACCGCAAGGTGGCTTCTTCCTTTACTTTTTTTTTTTTTTTTCAGTTCTGGGGATGGAACCCAAGGGTCCTCTACCACTGAGCTACATCCCCAGCCCTTTTTATTTTTATTCTGAGGCAGGGTCTGGCTAGTTTTCTGAGGCTGGCCTCCAAGCGTGATCCTCCTGCCTCAGCCTCCTGAGTCACTGGGATTACAGGGTGGGCACCCCGGCGGCCAGCTGTGCATAAGGAATTCTTCCCACGGGCAGATGAGGAAACCGAGGATGGGGATGGGACCCAGCTTCCTTGGGAAGCCCTGAGCTCCCAGCTCTCCAGGGTCCTTGTGCTTTGCTCCAGTGGCAGGCATTGTTGAAGCCCTCCAGATGGTCCCTGCCTCGGTTTCCCACCTGGTTGCCGTGAGTCCTGGCTGCTGGCCCGGGCAGCCCAGCCCTGGAGATGTGAATGATCTGTTTCCTGGCGGGGCGCCCAGTGCCTTGTGCTTCCCTCTTGCGGCTGCCGCAGGCCCAGAGGTCTGGCTGATCTGTGAACACAGATATTAATTAGCCTTAATTAATAAATCCCTGCGGGGTGGGGGCAGTGCTGGCGGACACCCAGGCTCTGAAGGACCAGAAGCTGACTTGGGTGCCTGGTGAATGGCACTCAGGGCTGGGGTCCTGGCCGGGCCGAGGGCAGGGGGCAGGTTGGCACCACGTGCGTGGGAGGTTTTCGCCTAACACAGGGGCTTTCCGGCTCGGCCCAGGAGGCCAGGTTGCGTCGTCCCTGGGCTTCCTGCAGCTGCGGGATGGCATCTGCACCAGAGGACACCTCGCCTCACCCTGCAGGGGATGGAGCTTTGGTCCCCGGAGGTCCCTGGCCACGCGGGCTCTGCTCCTGCTTTGGCACCTGCCTAGCCCCGGGGCAGGGTGCTCTCCGCTCCCGCCTCCTACCTCATCTGTAGCAGGAGGCCATTTCTGCCTTGCAGGGTAGTGGGGAAAATTAGTGGCCCTGTGCCTTTCACGTCACATATACAGAGACTCCATGGAAGTCAGGGACTGGAGTTCAAGTCTCAGCCGCCACCGCCACCGGGGCCAACTCTGCCGCTTCCCAGGTGGGTGTGAGCCAGAAAGGGGGACTTGACCTCTCTGGGATCAGTCTCTGCGTCTGTACCATAGGACGCTCACTCCCGGAGCTCCACGGGGTTGTTACAGAGATGAAATAAAAAGAATTCCGCACGATGCTTGTAACTGTGTTGGGCTCATCGAACGTGCACAATGGAAGGTGGCTTTAATTGGGGGGAAAGGATCTTCTGTGATTGAGCTGAAGATTGAAGGCGTGGGGTGCGGGAAGGGGGATACGCCCTCCAGTAAGGGGGACCTCGCATCACACAGAGGAAATCGCACTGTAGCAGGACCGCCCAGTGGACTGGACGTTGCTTTGGGTTTTGTCTCATCAAAAGTTATGTTCAAGTCCTGCCTGTTGGGACCTGTGAAGGTGACCCTATTTGGAAAGAGGTCTTTGTAGGGGTGCCTACTATTCTAAGCCACTCCTTTTGTGATCCTATGTGACGTCAGCCCTGGGAAACCAGTACAGGCATAGGTACCTTTTCATAGTATTCCACACAGTTGCATAGTATTCCACATCACCACGGCTGGTTTCCTCATCCCTTACTGATGGATATGTGGGTGGTTTCCATTCTGCCTGGTCACCAACAAACCTGCCAGAAACATCCTGCCCCCCCCCCCAGGCATGAGGGACATTTCTTCTCACAGTCAGCCACTCTGGAGGGGACTTGACAGCAGATGGTTTGTGCATTTCATGTTTTAACACACACTGCCAAGTGGTCCCCGCTCCATGCTGTTTACTTTAACCCCCTCCAAACCAGAGTTCCCTGAGAACAGACTCCACAGTGGGTCACAGCTGCCAGCTATGATGCTGCATTTGAGTCCGGATGCTGCTTCTGAACCGGGGAGAGAGGCAGAATCTTCCTTAACCCACGCCCTGGGTTTTTGAGTCCCTCTCTGAGATGTGGGTTCCCCGAACTCAAAGGGGCTGGAGAGGTTGGGGTTGCAGCGGGAGGTGACCCCAGGAAACATGGGAAGGAGGTGCAGAAGGGAAGGGGCGAGGAAGGCTGCTTCGTGAGCGGGTTTCCACCTAGTCCCGCAGAGGGGTCTCCATGAGACCAAATGCAGCCCCCCACCCCATGAGGAGCTGGTACTCAGCCACCAGTCCCCTTCAGCCACTGGGCAAGGAGAGCGTTCGCTTTCTGGAACTTTCTACCGGCCCTGGCAGGAATCTAGCGGTCAGTGCCAGTCCTCAGGGGCTGTTCATTAGATGCTGTGGGGTCAGGTGTGGGGACATGGGTGCTGACCTTTTGGAAGAGGAGGCAGATGATCAGCAGAACAGGTAGGTCCGAGAGTGTGGGGAGAAGGGAAATGTGATCCGGTAAGGCACCGACTGCGGCATTCAGTAGGTGACTAATAAGTGTCCGTGCTTCTCTGCGGTCCGCGGGAGGAGAGCGCAGGAGTGGAGGCGCGGGGCAGTGTGGGCAGGGGCGGGAGCCGCCGGTAATGGTGGTAATGGTGCGGAAAGTAATGGGCCCTTCTCTCTGGGAGGCAGCGAGACTCTAATTAGAATGAAAATGTGGTTTAATGAGGATGGAAACGGTAATTGTGCCGGGCAGCGCTGTCCCCGCAGTCCCCCGTCCCATGGGGCACCTTCTAGGGCTCCAGTGAGCTGGGACTCGTGTGTGGAGGTGGGTGAAGATTGGTGCTGAGTGGGGGGCCTCGGTCCCACCCCACAGAGTCCCCAAGACCCCGGGTAGGGAGCCGGTCTAGGCCAACAGTGGACCCAAATGACTCTGTCATTTATCAAGTCACCTACTGTGTGCCAGGCACCGTTCTAGCCCCTTGATGAGATGCTAACTTCGGTAATCCTTAGAAGGACCCCCATTTTACAGACGAGGACACTGAGGCGCAGAGGAGCATGGTGAGAAAGGTGGATTGCAGTGGCCAGGAACTCCCTGCTGACCCCCTGGCTCAGTTTCCTGGCCGGGCCACTCATTCCTTTCAGGTCTGGTGCTATTGGAGCAGGTGGGCGTGGCTAGGTGAGATGGGCGTGGCTTGAGGGGCCATGGGGGCGTGGCTTGAGGGGCCTTGGGCGTGGCTTGAGGTGATCTGGGCGTGGCTTGAGGGGCCCTGGGCGTGGCTTGAGGAGGCTCTGGGCGTGGCTGAACAGCTCCCCTTGACTTCAGGAACGGAGGCATTAGGCAAAGCCAGGGTTCCTATGCCTGAGCTTTCTTGTCCTGAAAAGTTCTTCAGGGTTCTTCAGGTATTGGTCTGTGTGAGACTGAGGTTTATAAGCCCTCAGGGTCTCCGCTTTGCCTTCTTGAGGTACTGCAAAGAAAACACAGCCTGCAGAGAATTCTTTGTCAGAACAGAAACATTCACTGGGGTCAAGTGGGCAGTAAAAATAGATTTTCTGAACTTTCAAAAGAGGTCCCAGATCAAAGGAGATTAGATTGTTTACCACCTATGTAGCAGACAATGGGTGAGGAGCCTTAATATACCAAGAGCACTTTGAATCAATAAGAAAAAGACAAACATCTCAAGTGTGAAATTGACATAGGAGATGAATAGAGGGTTCACCAAGGAATGATAAAAAGTCAATAGACTTCTGCAAAGATGCTGTCTGACCATTTTTCAGCTAAAGAATTGTTTTGTTTTGTTTTTTGATACCAGGTATTGAACCAGGGCCTCTTAACCACCGAGCCACATCATCATCCCTTTTTAAAAAACTTTTTATTTAGAGACAAGGTGTCGCTAAGTTTCTTAGGGCCTCACTACGTTGCTGAGGTGGCCTTGAACTTGCGATCCTCCTGCCTCAGCCTCCTGAGACTTCAGTGACAGGCCTGTACCACGGTGCCCAGCTGACGAATCGCTTTTACTTGATCTCCCTAGTGGTGTGTGAAGTTCTGGGGATGTGCCCTTCAGCACAGCTGTGGGAGTGTACCTTGATACGAGTTTCCTGGGGGGCAACCTAGATATCACCATTAAACATTTTCAGGGCGTGAACTTCTGAGCCAGTAAGTTCACCTGCAGGAATTTATTTCAGGGAGACAATCTGTCCAGTGTATAGAGAGCTACAGAGAGTCAGGCGGGTGGTTAAGAGCCCCGAGTCCGACAACTAGAGTTCATCTGGTCCCCACCACCTTGGAGCTGTGTGGCCTTGTCACATGACTTCGTTTCTTGGGGACCTGATTCTCCCACGGGTACAAGGGGCCTCTCTGGAGGACACCAGGAGGTTCCGTGTGTGGAACGCTTAGTGGGCTTCCTGCCGAGCACAGACGAGGTGCTTGTTCTTGTCACCGTCATTACGAAAGAAAGCTTGAAATAAAGGAAGGGCACGGGGCTGGGGGGCTGGCCAGATGCACAGGAGAAAATGCACCCGTCAAACCTGCACGCGACACCAACCCCCCAAAGCAAAAACCACCCGAGCGCCGCGACTCCGCGTGACCTGTGCAGGGCAGTAATTGGGCAGAGCAAGAAGAAAACGGGTCGCAAACATCACAGGGAGCCACCACCTATTCTAGCGTTTTGGTCCCGCCTTAGGGGATGTTTCACATTGCAGTGGCGTCCCCCCGGGTGAGGGTGGAGACGGTTTCCCAAGGCGAGGTTTCTGGGTGCGGTGGGTCCCCACCTCTCTCTGCCTTCCTTTCTTCTGCTGCGAAGGGCGGCGGGTCCCAAAGGGGGTCGGAAACCAGGGTTGGGTACTGGGGGTCGGGTACTGGGGTGGTCTCCTCGGGTGGCTAAGAGACAGGCGGGTGCTGCCTGCCCTCTGGCTTGGTTTCACCCCATTATTGGGGTGCAGCATGAACGCGTGAGCGGGGTGTCCCATGTGCACATGTGCCGGATCGTGTGCCCAGGCTGAGTGGCGGGACCTTGGCCTCAGACCCTGGGGGCCACTCTTCGGGGGTGTCCGGGACTCACCCCTCACCGTGAAGGTGTGGTTTCTTTTTGCGCTGGGCCCAGGGCCTCTCCCCTGGCCATATTCCCGGGCGATATCTTAGAAAATCCAAGTGAGGGGAAAGGCATCGGAACCAGCCACCAGGGGGTCTGTTTCCTTTCCTGTCTTTTTTCCTCCTTGGCACAGGGGATCCGGTCCAGATGCCCTCGACCCTGAGCCTTTTAATTTTTTTTAGGACAGGGTCTTGCTAAGTTCCTGAGGCTGGTCTTGAACCTGCCATCCTCCTGCCTCCCTTGCCTTCTTCGCTCCTTTGTGGGCCGGGATGAGACTCCCGGCCTTGGGCAGCTGGGCACGTGCGCTACCCAGAGCTCCACCCCAACCCAAAGCATCAAGTGCTATTTTTAAAAAAATATTTTATTTACATTTTAGTTTTCAGCGGACACAACGTCTTTGTTGGCATGTGGTGCTGAGGATCGAACCCAGGCTGCACCCATGGCAGGCGAGCGCGCTACCGCTTGAGCCACATCCCCAGCCCCAGCTATTTTTTTTTTAATTTAATTTATTTTGGTGCCAGGAATTAAACCAAAATTAATCAGTGGCACTTAACCACTGAGCCACATCTCAGCCTGCTGTTATATATATATATATATATATATATATATATATATATATATATATTAGAGACAAAGTCTCACTGAGTTGCTTAGCACCTCACTTTTGCTGAGGCTGGCTTTGAACTCGTGACCCTCCTGCCTCAGCCTCCCAAGCTGCTGGGATTATAGGTGTGCGTCACCGCGTCCGGCCAAGCATCAAGTATTTTTTAGATCTGACTCCAACTTGTGGGACTGAAGCTCTCTCCTCCACTCAATCCTGGGGCACATTTTCTTGTGTTTGTGCAGTTAACGTGTCTGCCTGCATGGGTGCACAGGCACATGTGTGTCCCTGGGTGTGAACACCCTGTGTCTGCATGGTTCCATGTGCGGCATTGTGTAGGTATAGATGCAAACACCTGTGTGTATGCATTCCTCTCCACGCACCACGCGTAGGCAAGCGTGTGCGCCTGTGCCACTCGCACAGAGAAGCGTCCAGAAAGACAACCTTAGACCATTCATTGCACTTCCTTCCAGGAGGGGAGGACTCAGGTATCCGCCTCTCCTCTCTGTGTTTACCCTGGCACTAGGGTCTGGATATTTATGTCCCCCAAATGTCTTTTTGTACTGGGGGTGGGTCCCAGGGCTTCGTGCACTGAGCTACGTCCCCAGCCCCTTCCCAAAATAGGTTTAAGCCTGATCCCTAATGCAATAAGATTAGGAAGTGGGGTCTTCAGGATGGTTACATGGTGAGGTTTTGCCTTCAGAAATAAGACTGGTTCTTTTTCTTTCTTTCTTTCTTTCTTTCTTTCTTTCTCCTTCCTTCCTTCCTTCCTTCCTTCCTTCCTTCCTTCCTTCCTTCCTTCCTTTCTTCCTTTCCAGTGCAGGGGGTGGAACCCAGGGGGTTTCACACAGGCTAGGCAAGTGCTCTACCACTGAGCCATGCCCCAGCCCCCCATAGGTACTCATGCTGGAGACCCCAGAGCGTGCAGTGAGAAGGTGCCACCTGTGTGCAATAGCCCCCAGACACCACCTCTGCTGGGCCCTTGATCTGGGACTTCCCAGTCTCCAGAACCGTGAGCCACAACCTTCTGCTACTTGTAAGTCACCCCACCTGTGGTAAGTTGTCTTAGCAGCCTGAATGGACAGCGACACCTGGCACTCCCATCTTGTGACCAGAAAAAAAGAATGCCATTTCCACTGTGGAAAGAAGGTTCTGGGTCAGAGTGTCCTTCAAGGACAGGGCTAGGCAAGTCCTCAAGTCCACTGATGGTCAAAAATGGACAGGGTTTGCTGAGCGTTTCTCTGGGGACAGGGAACCGTGCCGAACGTTTTCCATGCAGATGTCTTTGTTCTCTGTCCACAACTGCATCCGCCACAGCACGTGGATAGTTCTGAATGAGTTTTTGTTGAAAGAATGAGTGAGCGCATAAAGGAATGAGCACCATCTCAGGACCTGGGATGGCTGCGGTGGACAGGTGGGTGGTTTTTTTTTTGTTTTGTTTTTTGTACCAGGGTTGAACCCAGGGGCACTCCACCACTGAGCCACATCCTCAGCCCTATTTTGTTATTTCATTTAGAGACAGGGTCTCACTGAGTTGCTCAGGGCCTCGTTTTTGCTGAGGCTGGCTTTGAACTCGAGATCCTCCTGCCTCAGCCTCCCAAGCCACTGGGATTACAGGCGTGCACCATTGTTTGACTTTTTCCTCTGCTTCCCCC
>NW_027525520.1:0-18684 GCF_052094955.1 Ictidomys tridecemlineatus | reverse complement strand
ACATTACAACAGGAAAATTCATCATGTAGGCTGGGTATTATTAATAACTGTGCTATTCTATCTCCTGATGAAATTACAAATATACCTCTTGGAGAACTGGCTATAATTTTTATTTCACCCTCATAATCAGGATCAATTACCCCAGGACTTATCATAAGTCTTTTTAGTGTAGAAGAACTGCGTCCTAATAATAAGCCTACTGTTCCTTGGGGAAGAGGTCCTTTTATTCCTGTGGGAATGATTTGAACTCCCATCTCTGGAGTTAATACTGCTCTGGCAGAGGCACAGATGTCCAACCCTGCGCTCCCTCTAGTTTGTCTGATGAGGGATCCAATGGATAATGCGTCCTGGGCACTACCTTGATGGTGCTGCTGGGTTCCTCCATTGCCCCGTATATTTGTGGCTTTGGGCCCCGGGGCATTGGGCCCTCCAATTTGTTTTTTGGCAACGGGGCCTGACACCTTTCTCCACGATATTGTGGGTAGACACTTGGTCTTTGTCCATTTTTTGATAACGGAATACCCTCTATGGTGGTTTGAGAATGGCATTCATTAGCCCAATGTCTCCCTCTATGGCATCGTGGGCAAATACCCGGGATTCTACTCCTTTGATACCTAGCTTTGTTAAACCCTCCTCCTAGGGGCAATTTCTTTTAAAATGTCCTTTCTGATTGCAATTATAGCATGTTTTTGGCTTGGTATCTAAAGCCTGTTTTACTTCAGCTGCCATGACTTGTCCTTGTTCATCAATGTCTCTACATAATTTAATATATGTGTTTAAATCTTCATGTTTCCACGGTCTAATGACCTCTTTGCAGCAACGATTTGCTTGGTCATAAGCCAGTCGTTTTATAAAATGCATTGCCTGTTCTGTATTTTCAAATGTCTTGGAGGCTGTTTCAATAAGTCTAGCTACAAAGGCAGCGTAGGGCTCATTAACTCCTTGTATTATCTTAGATAGTTGACCTTGTAAATCGCCTTGTCCCTTCAAAGTTTTCCATGCCTTAATTGCATTTATAGCGATCTGAGCGTGTACGCCAGGATCATATCTAATCTGTTGCCTCTGACCCTCACAAGGTCCTCTTCCTAATAGCATTTGTATATCTCTTTCAGGGTAACCTGCTGCTGCATTTCGCCTAGCTGTCTCCCTGCAAAATTCCTCACTGGCAATTTTCCATAATAAATATTGTCCTCCATTTAGCACAGAGTGACACACGCTAGCCCAATCTTCTGGTGTTAAGTCCCAGCTAGTAATAGATTCGACCATTCTGACTGTAAAGGGAGCGGCAGGGCCGTAGGTTTGTACAGCTTTCTTTAATTGCTTTACTATTTTGAAATCTAAGGCACGGTAAACTCGTTCCCTTTCTTCTCCCCGCTCAACTACAGGGCATGCTAACTTTTGGGGTCCTGCCTCAGGATTCCGTTCATCACCTATGGAAACTGAGGGCTGCTCAGCTACAGGTGAAGCTGTTGGTTGAATTACGCCCTCTAGTGATGGAACGGAGTTAGTAGTAGCCTCCCTATCTGAGGGCTGTTTTTTCCCTAAGCTTGCCTTTTTCAAATTTTCTTCTGTCTGACTAGCTTGAGGGACCATTTCTTTTGCTTGACCTAATATGTTTTCTGCCATAGCCTGGACCTCTAACAATTTACTTAACAGTCTTTCGGTTTGTTTTTTACTAGATTCTAATCTACTATAAAGGTAACGTAACCCAATAAGGTAGGATAGAAGAAAGCCAAAACAGAATGAAACAGAAATGGAGAGGAGGAAAATGATTATATCAATTTTTTCTTTCTCAGGGATGAATAACTTCAAACCTTTAGCCAACCATTTTTCCCAATTCGCCTGAAAAAATTGTAAGGCTAGAGAGCCTGAAATAAAAGCAGAATAAATCAAAACAAAAATAACCATTCTGTCGCCTTTCCTTAGGGACGAGCGATATTACTCATCTTTAAATTTTGGGCGTTCCCTGTACAGGGACAGTCCTTCTGCCCCGCAGTCTCCAGACTCTTTTCTCTGTAAGATCCTTCTGAAACCCAGTCTCCAAGGTCTGCTACCTGTAACTGTCTTCTGCACCCCAGTCTTTAACCTCTGCTCTCTGCAATAGTCTTTCTGCATCTCAGTCTCCAAAATCTGCTTTCTGCAACAGTCCTTCTGAACCCAAGTCTCCAACCTCTGCTCTCTACAACATTCCTTCTGCACCCCAGTCTCCAAATTGTGCTCTCTGTAAAAGTCTTTCTGCACCTCAGTCTCCAAACTCTACTCTCTGTAACGATCCTTCTGCACCCCAGTCTCAAACCTCTGCTCTCTGCAACCACCCTTCGGCACCTCAGTCTCCAACCTCTGCTCTCTGCAACGATCCTTCTGCACCCCAGTCTCAAACCTCCTCTCGCTTCAACAGTCCTTTTGAACCCCAGTCTCCAACATCTGCTTTTTCCAACAGTTCTTCTGTACCTCAATCTGAAAACTCCGCTCTCTGTAATAATCCATTTGCAACCCAGTCTCCAAACTCTGCTCTCTGTAACAGTCCTTCTGTACCTCAATCTCCAATCTCTGCTCTATGCAACAGTCTTTCTTCGCA
The DNA here is from genome assembly GCF_052094955.1 of Ictidomys tridecemlineatus. NCBI lineage: Eukaryota > Metazoa > Chordata > Mammalia > Rodentia > Sciuridae > Ictidomys > Ictidomys tridecemlineatus. Next base: position 16,106 of record NW_027525520.1, on the reverse strand, counting down.
CAAGTCTCCAACATCTGCTCTCTTAAACAGTCCTTCTACACCACAGTCTCCAACTCTGCTCTCTGAAACAGTCCTTCTACACTCCAGTCTCCATTCTCTGATCGCCCCAACTATTTTTCTGCACCCCAGTCTCCAAAGTCTGTTCTCTACTCAGTTCTTCTGCACCCCAGTCTCCAAACTCAGCTCTCTATAACAGTCCTTCTGTACCAAAGTCTCCAACCTCTGTTCTCTGTAAGGGTCCTTTTGCACCCCAGTATCCAACCTCTGCTTTCTGTATCAGTCATTTTGAACCACCGTCTCCAAACTCTGCCCTCTGTAACCCTCCGTCTTCAACTCAGTCTGCAACCTCTGCTCTTTGCAACAGTCCTTCTGCACCCTAGTCTCCAACCTTTGCTCTCTGCAACAGTCCTTTTGCACCCCAGTCTCTAACATCTGTTCTCTGCAACAGTCATTTTCCACCCTAGTCTCCAAACTTTGCTCTCTGTAACAGTCCTTCTGTACTTCATTCTCAAACCTCTGCTCTCTGTAAGGGTACTTCTGCACCCGAGTCTTTAACCTCTGCTTTTTGTGTCAGTCCTTCTGCACCCCAGTCTCAAACCTCTTCTCTGTGTAACTGTCCTGCACTTTAGCCGCCAACCTCTGCTCTTTGCTACAGTCCTTCTTGACCCAAATCTCTAACCTCTACTCTCTGCAACAGTCTTTCTGCATCCCAGTCTAAAACCTCTGCTCTCTGTAACAATCCTTATGCACCTCAGTCTCCAACCTCTGCTCTCTGCAACAGTCCTTCTGCACCTCAGTCTCCAACCTCTACTCTCTGTAACAGTACTTCTGCACCTCAATCTCCATCCTCTGCTCTCTTTAAGATCCTTCTGCAACCCAGTCTCCAATCTCTGCTCTCTGTAGCAGTCCTTCATCACCCAAGTCTCCAAATTCTGCTCTCTGTAACAGGCCTTCTGCACCCCAGTCTTCAACCTCTGCTCTCTGTATCAGTCCATCTTCACCCCAGTCTCCAACGTCTCCTCTCTGCAATGATCCTTATGCAACCCAGTCTCTAACCTCTGCTCCCTGCAACAGTCTTTTTGCAACACAGTCTACAACATCTGCTCTCTGCCAAAGTTTTTCTTTACCTCAGTCTGAAAACTCTGCTCTACAATAATCCTTCTGCACCCCAGTTTCCAACCTGTGCTCTCTGTATCAGTTCTTAAGCACCTCAGACTCCAACCTCTGCTTTAAGCAACAGTCATTCTTCACCACAGTCTGCAACATCTGCTCTCTGCAACATTCATTCTGCACCCCAGTATCAAACCATTGCTTTCTGTAAAATTCATCTGCACCCCAGTCTCTAACCTCTGCTTTCTGTAACAGTCCTTCTGCACCCCAGTCTTTAAACTCTTCTCTCTGCAACAGTCCTTCTGAACCTCAATCTCCAACCTCTTATTTCTGCAACAGTTCTTCTGCAAACTAATCTCCAACCTCTGCTTTTTGCAACATTTCTTCTGCACCCCAGTCTCCAACCTGTGCTCTCTGTAAAAGTCCTTCTGCACCCCAGTCTCCAAACTTTGCTCTCTGTATCTATCCTTCTGTATCCCAGTCTCAAACCTCTGCTCTCTACAACGATCCTTCTCTACCTCAGTCTCGAACCTCTCCTCTCTTCAACGATCCTTCTGAACCCCAGTCTGAAACCTCTGCTAGATGCAACTGACCTTGTGATTCCCAGTCTCCAACATCTGCTTCCTGCAACAGTTCTTCTGTACCTCGGTCTGAAATCTCTGCTCTCTGCAATCATCCATCTGCACCCCAGTCTCAAACCTCTTCTCTCTGTAACAGTCCTTCTGTAACTCAGTCTCCAATCACTGCTCTCTGCAACAGTCCTTCTACACCCCAGTCTCCATACTCTGATCGCCCCAAGGGTCCTTCTGCACACCAGTCTCCAAACTCTGTTCTCGACATCGGTTCTTATGCACCCCAGATTCCAACCTCTACTCTCTGAAACAGTCCTTCTGTACCACAGTCTCCAACCTCTGTTCTCTGTAAGGGTCCTTATGTACCCTAGTATCCAAACTCTGCTTTCTGTATCAGTCGTTTTGAACCACAGTCTCCAAACTCTGCCCTCTGTAACCGTCCTTCTGCAACTCAGTCTGCAACCTCTCCTCTATGCAACAGTCGTTCTGCACCCCAGACTCCATTCTCTGCTCTCTGCAACAGTCATTTTGCACCCCAGTCTCCAACATCTGCTCTCTACTACAGTCATTATCCACCCCAGTCTCCAACATCTGCTCTCTGCAACAGTCCTTCTACACCCCAGTCTCCAAACTCTGCTCCCACCAACGATCCTTCTGCACTCCAGTCTCCAACGTCTGTTCTCTGCAAAAGTCCTTCTACACCCCAGTCTCCAACCTCTGCTCTCTGCAACAGTCCTTCTACACTTCAGTCTCCATACTGTGCTCTCCCCAACGATCCTTCAGCACCCCAGTCTCCAACTTCTACTTTCTACATCAATTCTTTTGCACCGCAGTCTCCAACCTCTGCTCTCTGTAACAGTCCTTCTGTACGGTAGTCTCAAACTTCTTTTCTCTGCAACGAAACTTCTACACCTCAGTCTCCAACATCTGCTCTCTGCAAAAGTCCTTCTGCACCTAAATCTGAAAATTTTGCTCTTTGCAACAATCCTTCTGCACCCCAGACTTCAACATCTGGTCTCTGTAACAGTCCTTCTGCACCTCAGTTTTCAAACTCTGCTCAATGTAAGATCCTTCTGAAACACAGTCTCCAAAATTTGCTCCCATTAACCGTCCTTCTGCACCTCAGTCTCCAACCTCTGCTCTCTATAACAGTCGATCTACACCTCAGTCTTAAACCTCTTCTCTCAGCAGGATCCATCTGAATCCCAGTCTCAAGACACTGCTCTCTGTAACAATCCTCCTGCAACTCAGTCACCAAACTCTACTGTTTGTAAGAACCTTCTGCCACTCAGTCCTTAACTCTGCATCTATAACAATCCTTCTGCACCCCAGTCTTCAACCTCTGCTCTCTGTAACAGGCCTTCTGCACCCTAGTCTCCAACCTCTTCTCTCTGCAACAATCATTCTACACCTCAGTCTCCAACATCTGCTCTCTGTAAGATCCTTCTGCAACCCAGTTTCCAGACTCTGCCCTCGCTAACAGACCTTCTGCACATTTTCTTTGAACTCTCCTCCTTTTAACAGGCCTTCTGCACCCCAGTCTCTAAATTCTGTTCTCTATAACAAGCCTTCTGCACCCCAGTCTCAAACCTGTGGTCTCTGCAACAGTCCTTCTGCACCTCAGTCTTAAAACGCTGTTCTCTGCTAAGATCCTTTTGCACCACAGTCTCCAAACTATACTCTCTCTAACAGTCCTTCTGCACCTGGGTCCCCAACATCTGCTCTCTGTTAGATCCTTCTTCAATCCAGTCTCTAAACTCGGTAATCTATAGCAGTCTTTCTGGACCCCTTCTCCACACTCTGCTCTCTGTAACAGGCGTTCTGCACCCCAGTCTCCAATATCTGCTCTCTGTAACACTCTTTTTAATCCTCAGTCTCAAACATCTGCTCTCTGCAACGATCATTCTGCACCCTAGTCTCCAACATCTTCTCTCCTCAACAGTCCTTCTGAACCTCTGTCTCCAAATTCTGCTCTCTGCAACAGTCCTTCTTCACCCAAGTCTCCAACAGCTGCTCTCTGCAACAGTCCTTCTACACCCCAGTCTTCAACCTCTGCTCTCTGTAACAATTTTTCTGCACTGCAGTCTTCAACCTCTGCTCTCTGTAACATTCCTTCTTCCCCATATACTCCAACCTCTGCTCTCTGTTACAGTCTTTATATACCGCAGTCTCCAACATCTGCTCTTTATAACGGTCCCTCTGTATCCCAATTTACAACCTCTGCTTCCTGTAACAGTCCTTCTGCACCTCAGTCTGAACCCTCTGCTCTCTGCACTATCCTTCTGCACCCCAGTCTTCAATCACTGTTCTCTGTAACATTCGTCCTGCACCACAGTCACCAACCATTGCTCTCTGTATGATCCTACTGCAACCCAGCCTCAAAATTCTGCTCTCTATAACAGTCTTTCTGCAACCCAGTCTCCAACCTCTGCTCTTTGTAACGGTCCTTCTGCACCCCAATCTCACACCTCTGTTTTCTGTATCATAATTCTTCACCCCAGTCTCAAACGTCTGCTCTCTGCAACAGTCCTTCTGCACCCCAGTCTCAAACCTCTGCTTTCAGCAACATTCCTTCTGCACCCCAGTCTCCAACCTGTGCTCTCTGTAACAGTTTTTCTGCATCGGAGTCTCCCACCTCTTCTTTCTGTAACGATCCTTCTGCAGCCCAGTCTCCACCTCTGCTCTCTTCAAGGATTCTTCTGCAACTCAATCTCCAACTTCTGCTCTCTTCAACGATCCTTCTGCACCCGAGTCTCCAACCTCTGCTCTCTATAACTGTTTTTCAGCACCTAAGACTCCAACCTCTGCTCTCTGCAAACGTCCTTCTGCACCCTTGTCTCCAACCTCTTCTCTCTGCAACAATCCTTATGCACTGCAGTCTCCAACATCTGCTCTCTGCAACTGTCTTTCTGCACCCCAGTTTCCAAAGTCTCCTCTCCTTAACACTCCTTCTGCAACGCAGTCTCCAACCTCTGTTCTCTGTAAGGTCGTTCTGCACCCCAGTTTCTAAACTCTGCTCTCTGCAACATTCCTTCTCCAACTCAGTCTAAAACCTCTGCTTTTTTCCAGGGTCCTGCTGCAACCCAGTCTCCAACATCTGTTCTCTGCAACAGTCTTTCTTCTCCCAAGTCTCAAAACTCTGCTCTCTGTAACAGTCTTTCTGTACTGCAGTCTCCAACCTCTGCTCTCTGTAACAGTCCTTATACACCCCAGTCTCAAAACTCTGCTTTCTGTATAAGTTTTTTTGAAACATGATTTCCAACCTCTGCTCTCTGTAACAGTACTTTTGCACCTCTGTCTCAAAACTCTGAAATCTGCAACCTTATTCTGCACCCCATTCTCTAACCTCTTCTCTCTGTAAAAGTCCTTCTGCACCCAATTCTCTAACCTCTGCTGTATGCAACAGTCCTTTTGTACCACAGTCTCCAAACTCTGCTCTCTGTACCGGTCCTTCTGCACCCCAGTCTCAAACATTTTCTCTCTGTAACATTCTTTCTGTACCTCAGTCAACAACCTCTGCATATGCGAAAGTTCTTCTGCACCCCAGTCTCCAAACTCTGCTCTTCTGAACCCCAGTTTCCAACATCTGCACTCTGAATCAGTTCTTCTATAAACCATTCTCCAACCCCTGCTCTCTGTAACAGTCCTCATGTATTGAAGTCTCCTAACTCTGCTCTCTGCAGCAGTCCTTCTAAACCCCAGTCTCCAACCTTTGCTTTCTGTATCAGTCCTTCTGAACCCCAGTCTCAAACCTCTGCTCTCTGTAACAGTCCTTATGCACCACAGTCTCCAAAATCTCCTCTCTGCAACAGTCCTTCTGCAAACAACTCTACAACACCTGCTTCCTGCAACAGTCCTTTTTCACCCAATTCTCCGACCTCTGCTATCTGCAGTAGTCCTTCTGCACCCCAGTCTCCAACCTCTGCTCTGTGTAAAAATCCTTCTGCACCTCTGTCTCCACCTCTGCTCTGTGCAATGTTCCTTCTGCACCTCAGTCTCCAACCTCTGTTCTCTTTAACAGTCGTTCTGCACACCAGTCTCAAACCTCTGCTCTCTACAAAGATGCTTCCGCACCCCAGTCTCCAACCTCTGTAATTTCCCACATTTCTTCTGAACCTCAGTGTAAAAACTCAGATCTCTGCACCAATTTATTTGCACCCCAGTCTCTAAACTCTGCTCTCTGTAACAGTCCTGTTCTACCTCAGTCTCCAACATCTGCTCTCTGTAAGAACCTGCTGCAACCCTGTCTCCAAACTCTGCTCTCTGTAACAGTCGTTCTGAACCCCAGTCTCCAACCTCTGCTCTCTATAACAGTCCTTCTGCAACTCAGTCTCCAAACACTGCTCTTTGTAACATTCCTTTTCTACCTTGTCTCCAACCTCTGCTCTCTGCAACGGTCTTTCTGCACGACAGTGTCCAACCTCTGTTCACGGCAACAATCCTTCTTCACTCCAGTCTACAAACTCTATTCTGGTTATCATTTCTTCTGCACCTCAGTCTCCAACCTCTGCTTTATGTAAGGTCTTTCTGCGACCCAGTCTTCAAACTCTGCTGTCTGTAACAGTCCTTCTGCACCCCAGTCTCAAACCTCTGCTCTGTGCAACAGTTTGTCTGCACCATAGTCTCCATCCTCTGCTCTCTGAAAGATTCTTCTGCACCTCAGTCTCTAAACTCTTATCTCTGTAACAGTCCTTCTTCACTCCAATCTCCAACCTCTGCTCACTGTAACAATCCTTCTGCACCTCAGTCTCCAACCTCTACTTTCTGCAAAAATCTTTCTGCACCCCAGTCTCCAACCATTGCTCTCAGTAACATTTATTCTGCACCTCAGTCTCCAACCTCTTCTCTATGTAAGATCCTTCTGCCACCAAGTCTCTAATCTCTGCTCTCTGTAACAGTCCTTTTGCACCCAAGTCTCTAACCTCTGCTCTGTGCAACAGTTCGTCTGTACCCGACTCTCCAAACTCTGCTCTCTGTATGATATTTCTGCACCCCAATTTCAAAACTCTGATCTCTGTAACAGTTCTTCTTCACCCCACTTTCAAACCTCTGTTCCCTGCAACAATCCTTCTGCACCCAAGTCTTTAACTTCTGCTCTCTGAAACACTTCTTGTGCACCCCAGTCTTTAAAATCTACTCTCTGAAACAGTCCTTCTGCATCCCATTCTCCAACCTCTACTCTCTGCAACAGTCCTTCTGTACCCTGGTCTCCAACCTCTGCTCTTTGTAACAGTCCTTATGTACTGCAGTCTCCAACCTCTGCTGTCTGTAAGGTTCATTCTCGACCCAAGTCTCCAACCTCTGCTTGCTGTATCAGTCTTTCTACACTCCAGTCTCCAACCTCTGCTTTCTGTAACAGTCCTCTGCATCTCAGTCAACAAAATCTGCTCTCTATAACAGTCCTTCTGCACCCCAGTCTCCAAAGTGTGATCTCTGCAACAGTCCATCTACACTCCAGTCTTCAACGTCTGCTCTGTGTAACAGTCCTTCTGCAACCCAGTTTCCAATCTCTGCTCTCTGCAACGATCCTTCTGCATTTCAGTCTCCAATATCTGCTCTCTGCAACCGTCCTTCTACACCCAAGTCTCCAACCTCTGCTCTCTGCAATGATCCTTCTGCACAACAGTCTCCAACCTCTACTCTCTGCAATAATCCTATTGCACCCCAGTCGCCAACCTCTGCTCTCTGTAACAATCCTTCTGCACCACAGTCTCCAAACTCTTCTCTACGTAATATTCTTCTGCAACCCAGTCTCCAAACTCTGCTCTTTGTAACAGGCATTCTGCACCCCAGTCTCCAAACTCTGCTCTCTGTATCAGTCCTTCTTCACCCGAGTCTCCAAACTCTGCTCTTTTTAACATTCTTTCTGCATCTCAGTCTCCTACCACTGCTCTCTACAACAGTTCTTCTGCACACCAGTCTCCAACATCTGCACTCTGAAACAGTTCTCCTCCACTCCAGTCTCCAACCTCTGCTCTCTGTAAAAGTCCTCCTGTATTGCAGTCTCCAAACGCTGCTCTTTGTTATGGTCCTTCTGAACCTCAGTTTCCAACCTCTGCTTTCTGTATCAGTCCTTCTGCACCCCAGTCTCCAACCTCTTGTCTCTGCAACACTCCTTCTTCACCGCAGTCTCCAAATTCTACTCTCTGCAGAAGTAATTCTGCACCCAAGTCTCCAACACCTGATCCCTGCAACAGTCCTTCTGCCCCCCAGTCTCCAAACTCTGGTCATTTTAACAGTCCTTCTGCACCTCCATCTCCAAATTCTGCTCTCTGCAACAGTCCTCCTGCACCCAAGTCTCCAACCTCTGCTCTCTGCAAGAGTCCTTCTACACGCCAGTCTTCAACCTCTGCTCCGTGTAACAGTCGTTCTGCACCCCAGTCTCCAACCTCTGGTCTTTGTAACAGTCCTTCTGCACCATATTCTCCGACCTCTGCTTTTTGTTACAGTCTTTGTATACCGCAGTCTCCAACCTCTGTTCTCTGTAATGGTCCTTCTGCACCCTAATTTCTAACCTCTGCTTTCTGTAACAATCCTTGTGTACCTCAGTCACCAAACTCTGCTCTCTGTAACAGTCCTTCTTCACCTCAGTCTAAAACCTCTGCTCTCTGCACGATCCTTCTGAACCCCAATCTCCAAACACTGCTCTCTGTAACTGTCGTTCTGCACCTCAGTCACCAAACTCTGCTCTCTGTAAGACCCTTCTGCAACCCAGCCTCAAAACTCTGCTCTCTATAACAGTCGTTCTGCAACCCAGTCTCCAAACTCTGCTCTCTATAGCAGGAATTTGCACCCTAGTCTCTAAACTCTGCTCTCTGAAACAGTTCTTCTGCATGCCAGATTCCAACCTCTGCTTCCTGTAACGGTCCTTCTGAACCCCAGTCTCCCTCCTCAGCTTTCTGTATCATAATTCTTTACCCCAGTCTGTAACGTCTTCTCTGTATAACAGTCCTTTTGCATCTCAGTCTCCAAACTCTGTTCTCTACAACAGACATTCTGCAACCCAGTCTCCAACCTCTTATCTCTACAACAGTCCTTCTGCACCCCAGTATTCAACCTCTGCTCGCTGCACCAATCCTTCTCCATCCCAGTCTCCAAGTTCTGCTCTCAGGAACACTCTTTCTGCACCCCAGTCTCTAACATCTGCTCTCTGAAAAAGTCCTTCTGCACCTCAGTCTGAAAAATCTGCTCTCTGCAACAATCATTCTGCAACCCAGTCTCCAACCTCTGCTCTCTGTAGCAGTCTTTCTAAACCTCAGTCTCCAAACTCTGCTCTCTATAATATCCTTCTGCACACCAGTCTCCAAACTGTGATATCTGTAACAGGCCTTCGGCACGACAGTCTCCAAACTCTGCTCCCTGAAAGAAAACTTCTGCACCCCATTCTTTAAGTTCTGCTCTCTAAAAGAGTCCTTCTGCACTCCTGCACTCCACTCTAGAACATCTGCTCTTTGCAACAGTTCTTCTGCACCTAAGTCTGAAAACTCTGCTCTCTGCAACAATCATTCTGCAACCCAGTCTCCAAACTCTCCTCTCTGTAACAGTCCTTCTGCACCTCAGTCTCCATACTCTGCTCTCTATAATATCCTTCTGCAGACCAGTCTACAAACTGTGCTATCTGTAACAGTCTTTCTGCACCCCAGGCTCCAACCTCGGCTCTCTGTAACAGGCTTTCAGCACCCCAGTCTCCAATCTCTGCTCTCTGTAACAGGCCTTCTTCACCCCAGTCTCCAACCTCTGCTCTCTGTAACAAACCTTCTGCACTTAAGTCTCATAACTCTGCTCTCTGCAACGGTTCTTCTGCACACCAGTCTCCAACCACTGTTCTCTGCAACAGTTCTTCTGCACCCCAGTCTCCAACCTCTGCTCTCTGTAACAGTCCTTCTATACCTCAGTCTCCAAACTCTGCTCTCTGTAACGGTCCTTCTTCACCCCAGTCTCCAAACTCTGCTTTGTGTATCAGTCGTTCAGCAACCCAGAACCCAACCTCTGCTCTCTGTAAGAGTCCTTCTGCACCTCAGTCTCCAACCTCTGCTCTCTATAACAGTCCTTCTGCACCCCAGTCTAAAATCTATGATCTTTGAAACATTTTTTCTGCACCCCAGTATCCAACCTATGCTCTCTATAACTGTCCTTCTGCACCCCAGTATCCAACCTCTGCTCTCTGTTAGATCCTTCTGCACCTCAGTCTTCAACCTATGCTCTCTGAAACGATAATTCTGCACCCCAGTCTTCAAACTCTGCTCACTGTAACAGTCCTTCTGAACCTCAGTCTCTAACCTCTGCTCTCTGTAAAAATCTTTCTGCAACTCAATTTCCAACCTCTGGTCTCTGTAACAGTCCATCTGCACCTCAGTATCCAACCTCTTCTCTCTGTAATGATCCTTCTGCACCTCAGTCTCCAACCAGTGCTCTCTTTAACAGGCCTTCTGCACTGCACTCTACAACCTCTGCTCTCTGTAACTGTTCTTCTGCACCCCGATCTCCAAACTCTGCTCTCTGTAACAGTCTATCTGCACCCAAGTCTCAAACCTCTACTCTCTGTAAAATTCTTCTGCACACAAGTCTCCAAATTCTGGTATCTGCAACAGTCCCTCTGAAGCTCAGTCTGAAAACTCTTCTCTCTGAAACGATCCTTCTGCAACCCAGTCTCCAACCTCTGCTCTCTGTAACAGTAATTCTGCACCTCAGTCTCCAAACTCTGTTCGCTGTAAGATCCTTCTGAAATTCAGTCTCCAAAATCTGCTCTCTGTACCAGTCCTTATGCACCCCAGTCTAAAACCTCTGATCTCTGTAACAAGCCTTCTGTACCCCAGTCTCCAAACTCTGCTCTCTCTAACAGGCCTTTTCCTCCCCAGTCTCCAACCAATTCTCTCTGCAATGATCCTTCTGCACCCCAGTCTCCAAACTCTGCTCTCTGTAACAGTCCTTCTTCACCACAGTCTCCAACCTATGCTCTCTGTAACAGTCCTTCTGTACTGCAGTCTCCAATCTCTGCTCTCTCTAACGGTCATTCTGCACGCCAGTCTTTCACCTCTGCTTTCTGTATCAGTCCTCTGCACCCAAGTCTCCAACCTCTGCTCTGTGTAACTTTTTTTCAGCACCTAAGTCTCCAAACTCTCTTCTCTGTATCAGTCCTTCTACATCCCAGTCTCCAAACTCTGCTCTCTACAACGATCCTTTTGCACCCCAGTCTCCAACCTCTGCTCTCTGCAAAAGTCCTTCTGCACCCTAGTATCCAACATTTGATCCCTGCAACAGTCTTTCTATACAGCAGTCTCCATAATCTGCTCTCTGCAAAGATCTTTCTGCACCCCAGTTTGCAACCTCAGCTCTCTGCAACAATCCTTGTTCACCCAAGTCTCTTAACTTTGCTCTATGTAAGATCCTACTGTACCCCAGTTTCCAAACTCTGCTCTCTGTAACATTCCTTCTTCACACCAGTCTCCAATATCTGCTTTCTGCAATGGTCTCTCTCCACCCCAGTCTCAGACCTTGTTCTCTACAACGGTTATTCTGTAATGCAGTTTTCAACCTCTGTTCTCTGTGAGGGTCCTCCTGCAACAAATCTATAAACTCTGCTTTCTCTTTCAGTCCTTCAGCACCACAGTCTCCAAACTCAGCTCTCTGTAACAGTCCTTCTGCACCTCACTCTGCAACACCTGCTCTCTGCAACAGTCCTTCTGCACCCCAGTCTTCAACCTCTGCTCTCTGCAATAGTCCTTCTATACCCTAATCTCCAACCTCTGCTCTCTGCAACATTCCTTCTGCACCCAACTCTCCAACCTCTGCTCTCAGAAAAAGTCCTTCTGCACCCCAGACTCCAAACTGTGCTCTCTGTAAGATCCTTCTGCACACCAGTCTCCAACCTCTGCTCACTGTAACAGTCCTTCTGCAACCCAGTCTCCAACCTCTGCTCTCTGCAACGATCATTCTGCACCCTGTCTCCAACGTCTGCTCGCTGCATCAGTTTTCGTGCACCCAGTCTCCAACATCTGCTCTCTGCAACAGTTTTTTTGTACCTCAGTCTAAAAACTCTGCTCTGCAACAATCCTTCTGCACCCTAGTCTCCAACCTCTGCTTTCTGTAACAGTCCTTCTGTACCTCAGTCTTCAAACTCTGCTTTCTGTAAGACCCTTCTGAAACCCAGTCTGTAAACTCTGCTCATTGTAACAGTGCTTCTGCACCTTAGTCTCCAACATTTGCTCTCTGTAATAGGCCTTCTTCACCCCATCTCCAACCGCTGCTCTCTTTAGATGCCTCTTGCACCCCAGTCTCCAACGTCTGCTGTCTTCAAAAGTCCTTCTGCACCCCAGTCTCCAACCTGTGCTCTCTGTAACAGTACTTCTGCTCTCCAGTCTCCAACCTCTGCTCTTTGTAACACTACTTCTGTACCGGAGTCTCCAACATCTGTTCTCAGCAACAGTACTTTTTCACCCGAGTCTCCAAACTCTGCTCTCTGTAACACTCCTTCTGTACCAGAGTCTCCAACCTCTGCTCTCTGTAACGGTTCTTATGCACCCCAGTCTCCAACATCTGCTTTCTCTATAAGTCCTTCTGCACCCCAGTCTTTAACCTCTGCTCTCTTTAACAGTCCTTCTACACCTCAGTCTCCAACCTCTGCTCTCTGCCCAATTCCTATTGCACCCAGTCTCCAACCTGTGCTCTCTGTAACAGTACTTCTGCTCCCCAGTCTCCAACCTCTGCTCTCTGTAACACTCTTTTCCGGAGTCTCCAACATCTGTTCTCAGCAACAGTGCTTTTGCACCCCAGTCTCAAAACTCTGCTCTCTGTAACATTCTTTCTGTACCGGAGTCTCCAACGTCTGCTCTCTGTAACGGTTCTTATGCACCCCACTCTCCAAAATCTGCTTTCTCTATAAGTCCTTCTGCACCGCAGTCTTTAACCTCTGCTCTCTTTAACAGTCCTTCTGCACCCCAGTCTCCAACATCTGCTCGCTGTTAAAGGCCTTCTGCACCCCAGTTTCCAAACTCTTCTCTCTGTAACAGGTTTTCTGTGTCTCTGTCTCCAAAGTCTTCTCTCTGCAATGATCCTCCTCCAACCCAGTATCCAACCTCTGCTCTGTGCAAAAGTTCGTGTGCACCCCAGTCACCAAACTCTGCTCTCTGTAACAGGCCTTCTGCACCCCAGTCTCCAACCTCTGCTTTCTGTAAGAATTCTTCTACACCTTAGTCTCCATGATCTGCTCTCTTCAACCGTCCTTCTGCACCGCAGTCTCCAACCTCTGTTGTCTGCAACAGTCAATCAGCAACTCAGACTTCCAAGTCTGCTCTCTGCAACATTCCTTCTGCACCCCAGTCTTTAATATCTGTTTAATGCAACAGTTCTTCTGCACCCCAGTCTCCAACATCTACTCTCTGAAACAGTCCTTCTCCACCCCAGTCTCCAAACTCTGCAATCGGTAACAGTCCTTCTGTACTGCACACTCCAACCTCTGCTCTCTGTAATGGTCCTTCTGCAACCCAGTCTCCAACCTCTGCTTTCTGTATCAGTTTTTTTGCACCCAGTCTCCAGCCTCTGCTCTCTCTAACAGTCCTTCTGGATCTCAGTCTCCTACCTATGCTCTCTGCAAAAGTCCTTCAGCACCCCAGTATCCAACTTCTCGTCCCTACAACAGTCCATCTACACCCCAGTCTCCAAACTCTGCTATCTGCAACATTCCTTTTGCACCCCAGTCTCCAAACTATGCTCTCTGTAAAAATCCTACTGCATCTCAGTCTCCAACCTCTACTCTCTTAAACAGTCCTTCTCCAACTCAGTCTCCAATGTCTGCTCTCTGTGAGATCCTTCTGGAACCCAGTCTCCAAACTATGCTCTCTGTAAAAATCCTACTGCATCTCAGTCTCCAACCTCTACTCTCTTAAACAGTCCTTCTCCAACTCAGTCTCCAATGTCTGCTCTCTGTGAGATCCTTCTGCAACCCAGTCTCCAATCTCTGCCCCCTTTAACATTTTTTCTGCACCCCTTATCAAAATTCTAATCTCCGTAAAAGGCCTTCTACACCCCAGTCTCAAAAGTCTGTTTTCTATAACAATCCTTCTGCACCCCAGTATCTAAACTCTGCTCTCTACAACGATCCTTCAGCACCGTAGTCTCCACCCTCTGCACTCTGCAACAGTCCGTCTGCATCCCAGTTTCCAACATGTGCTGTCTGCAACAGTCCTTCTGCACCTCAGTCTTAAAACTCTGTTCTCTGCAACGATCCTTCTGCAACTCAGTCTCCAACCTCTACTCTCTGTAACAGTCCTTCTGCACCTCAGTCTCCAACATCTGCTCTCTGTACAAGTTCTGCTACACCTCGGTCTACAATCTCTGCTCTTCGTAAGATACTTCTGCAACCTTGTCTAAAAACTCTGCTCTCTGTAACAGTTCTTCTGCACCCCAGTCTCCAAACTCTGCTCTCTGTAACAGACCATTTGCACCCCAATCTCCAACCTCTACTCTCTGTAACAGTGTTTTTGCAACTCAGTCTCCAACCTCTGTTCTCTGCAACGGTCCTTCTGCACCTAAGACTCCAGCTCTACTCTCTGTAAAAGTCCTTCTGTACCCCAGTCTTAAACCTCTGCTGTCTGCAACGATTTTTCTGCACCCCATTCTCCAATGTCTACTCTCTGCAAAACTCCTTCTGCACCCCAGTCTCCAACCTCTGCTCTCTGCATCGATTCTCTGCACGCCTGTCTCCAATGTCACCACTCCTCAGCAGTCCTTATGCCTGCCTGTCTCCAACCTCTGCTTTCTGTCAGAACCTTCTGCACACCAGTTTAAAAACTCTGCTTTCTATAACATTCCTAATACACCCCAGTCTCCAACCTAAGCATTCTGCACCGGTCCTGCTGCACCCCAGTCTCCAAACTCTGCTCTCTTTAACATTCTTTCTGCATCTCAGTCTCCTACCACTGCTCTCTGCAACAGTTCTTCTGCACACCAGTCTCCAACATCTGCACTCTGAAACAGTTCTTCTCCACTCCAGTCTCCAACCTCTGCTCTCTGTAACAGTCCTCCTGTATTACTGTCTCCAAACTTTCCTTTCTGTAACGGTCCGTTTGCACCCCAGTCTCCAACCTCTGCTTTCTGTATCAGTCCTTCTGCACCCCAGTGTTTAACCTCTTCTCTCTGTTACAGTCTTTCTGCTCCTCAGTCTTCAAACTCACCTCTCTTCAACAGTCCTTCTGCACCCAAGTCTCCAACACCTGCTACCTGAAACAGTCGTTCTACACCCCAGTCTCCAACCTCTGCTATCTGCAACAGTCTTTCTGCACCCCAGTCTCTTACTTTGCTATCTGTAACAATCCTTCTGCACCTCAGTCTCCAACCTCTACTCTCTGCAATGGTCCTTTTACACCTCAGTCTGCAAACTCTACTCTCTGTAACATTTCTTCTGCACCTCAGTCTTCCACCTCTGATCTCTGTAAGATCCTTCTGCAACCCAGTCTCCAAACTCTGCCTTCTGCATAGATCCTTCAGCACCCCAGATTTCAAACTCTGCTCTTTGTAACAGTCTAGTTACACCTCAGTCTTCAAACTTTTCTTTCTGTAAGATGCATCTGCAACCCTGTCTCCATACTATGCTCTTTGAAACTGTCCTTCTTAACCCCAGTCTCCAAACTTTGCTCTCAGCAACAGTCCTTCTAAACCCCAGTCTCCAAACTCTGCTCTCTGCAACAGTACTTCTGCACCACAGTATCCAACATCTGTTCTCTTAAACAAACCTTCTTATCCTCAGTTCCCAAACACTGATCTCTGCAATGGTCCTTTTGCAAACCAGTCTCCAACCTCTGCTCTCTGCAACGATCCTTCTGCACCCAGTCTCCAGCATCTGCTCTCTGCAAAAGTCCTTCTTTACCTCAGGTTGAGAACTCTTCTCTTTGCAACAATCCTTGTGCACCCCAGTATCCAAACTGTGCTTTCTGTAACAGTAATTCTGCACCTCAGTCTCCAACCTCTTCTGTCTGTAACAGTCCTTCTGCACCCCCGTATCCAACCTCTGCTCTCTATAAAATTCTTCTGCACCCCAGTTTCCAAACTCTGCTCTCTGTAACATTCCGTCTGGTCCCCAGTCTCCAAACTCTGCTCTCTGTAACAGTTTTTCTGCTCCCCAGTCTCCAACCTCTGCTCTCTTTAACAGTTCTACTGTACCGCAGTCTCCAAACTATGCTCTTTGTAACAGTCTTTCTGTACCACAGTCTCCAAACTCTGCTCTCTGCAACGGTCCTTCTGCACCCCATTCTCCATACTCTGGTGTCTGCAAGGGTCCTTCAGCACCGCAGTCTCAAACCTCTGCTCTCTGCAACAATCCTTCTGCACCACAGTCTCCAAATTCTGCTCTCTGCAACAGTTCTTCTGCACCCAGTCTCCAACATCTACTCTCTGAAACAGTCCTTCTCCACCCGAGTCTCCAACTCT
>NW_027525519.1:0-18691 GCF_052094955.1 Ictidomys tridecemlineatus | reverse complement strand
GTTGGATACTGAGGTGCAGAAAGACTCTTAGAGAGAGCAGAATTTGGAGACTATGATGGAGAAACACTGATACAGAAAGCAGAGTTTGGAGTCTGTGCTGCAGAAAGACCTTTACAGAGAGCAGAGTTTTAAGACTGCAGTATAGAAGGACTGTTGCATAGAGAAGAGGTTGGAGACTGAGGTGCCGAAGGATAGATACAGAGAACAGAATTTGGAGACTGGGGTTCAGAAAGACTGATACAGAAAGCAGAATTTGGAGAGTGGGGTGTAGAAGGTCTGTTACAAAGAGCAGAGTTTGGAGACTCAGGTGCAGAAGAACTGTTACAGGAAGCAGAGTTTTGAAATTGGGGTGCAGAAGGAATGTTACAGAGAGAACAGGTTGGAGACTGAGGTGCAGAAGGATAGATACAGAGAGCAGATGTTTGAGACTGGGGTTAAGAAGGACCGTTACAGAGAGCAGATGTTGGAGACTGGGGAGCAGAAGGACTGTTGCAGAGGATAGAGTTTGGAGACTGGGGTGCTGCAGGACACTTGAAGAAAGCAGAGGTTAAATACTGGGGTGAAGAAGGATTGTTACAGAGAGAAAAATTTGGAAACTGGCGTGCAGAAGGACGGTTGCAAAGAGAAGAGATTGGAGACTGAGGTGCAGAAGTCCTGTTACATAGAGCAGAGCTAGAAGAAAGGGGTGCAGAAGGATCTTACAGAGAGCAGAATTTGAAGACTGAGTTGCATAAGGACTATTGTAGAGATCAGAGTTTGGAGACTTTGGTGCAGTAGGATCATTGCAGAGAGCAGAGTTTGAAGACTGGGGTGCAGAATGATCGTTGCAAAGAGCAGAGTTTGGAGACTGGCGTGCAGAAGGCCAGTTACAGAGAGGAGAGGTTGGAGACTGGGGTGCAGAAGGACTGTTATACAGAGCAGTGTTTGGAGACTGGGTAGTTGAAGGATCTTACAGAAAGCAGAGTTTGGAGACTGAGGTGCAGGTGGACTGTTACAGAGAGCAGATGTTGGAGACTGAGTTGTAGAAGCACTGTTAAAGAGAGGAGAGTTTGGGGACTCAGCTGCAGAAGGACTGTTACAGAAAGCAGAGTTTGGAGACTGGGGTTCAAAAGGAGTGTTTCAGAGATCAGATGATGGCGACTGGGGTGGAGAAAAATTGTTGCGGAGAGAAGAGGTTGGAGACTGGGGTGCAGAATGTCTCTTACAGAGAGCAGAGGTTGGAGACTGTTTTGCAGAAGTACTGTTACAGAATGCAGAGTTTAAAGACTGGGTTTCAGAAGAATCTTACAGAGAGCAGAGTTGGGAGACTGGGGTGCAGAAGGTCGTTGCAGAGAGCAGGGTTTTGAGACTGAGGTGCAGAAGAACTGTTTTAGAAAGAAGATGTTGGAGACTGGGGCACAGAAGGACTGTTGCAGAGAGCAGATTTTGGTAACTCGGGTGCAGAAGGACTGTTGTCGAGAGCAGAGGTTGCAGACTGGGGTGCAGAAGGACTGTTACAGAGAGCAGAGTTTGGAGACTTGGATGCAGAAAGAGTGTTACAGAGAGCAGAGGTTGGATACAGGGGTGCAGAATGATTTTATAAAGAGCAAAATTTGAAGACTGGTGAGCAGAAGGACTGTTACTGAGAGCAGAGGTTGGGTTCTGGGGAGCAGAAGAAATGTTACAGAGAGCAGATTTGGAAACTGAGGTGCAAAAGGATCTTACAGAGAGCAGAGGTTGGAGGCTGGGGTGCAGAAGCACTGTTACAGAGAGCGGATTTTAGAGACTGAGGTTCAGAAGGACTGTTACAGAAAGCAGATTTGGGAGACTGGTGTGCACAAGGATCGTTGTAGAGAGCAGAATTTTCACACTGAGCTTCAGGTAGACTTTTGCAGACTGCAGATGTTGAAGACTGGGGTGCAAAAGGATCATTGCCAAGAGCAGAGGTTGGAGACTGGGGTGCAGAAGGATTGTTACAGAGAGCAGAGGTTGGAGACTGGGATCCAGAAGGACCATTACAGGTAGCAGAGGTTGGAGTCTGCGGAACAGAAGGCCGCAGAGAGTAGAGGTTGGAGACTGGGGTTAAGAAGAACTTCTACAGAGAGCAGAGTTTTTAGACAAGGTTGCAAAAGGATCTTACAAAGAACTGAGGTTATAGACCGAGGTGCAGCAGGACTGTTACAGAGAGTAGAGTTTGGAGACTGTGGTGCAGAAGGACCATTGCAGAGATCAGAGTTTGGTAACTGAGGTGAATAAGGATTGTTACAGAAAACAGAAGTTGGAGCCTATGGTGCAGAAGGACTGTTGCAGAGAGCAGAGTTTGGAGACTGGGGTTTACAAGCAGTGTGGCAGAGAGCAGAGTTTGGAGACTGGGGTGCAAAAGGACTGTTGCAGAGAGCAGATGTTGTAGACTGGTGTGCAGAAGGATCTTTGCAGACAGCAGAAGTTTGAGACTGGGGTGCAGAAGGTGTGTTACAGAGAGTAGAGTTTCGAGACTGAGGTGCAGAAAAATCGATGCAGAGAGCTGAGTTTGGAGACTGAGGGGCAAAAGGACTGTTTCAGAGAGCAGAAGTTGGAGACTGAGGTGCAAAAGGACTGTTACAGAGAGTAGAGGTGGGAGAGTAGAGGTGGGAGATTTTGGTGCAAAAGGCCTGTTACAGATAGAAGAGGTTGGAGACTGGGGTGCAGAAGGATCGTTGTAGAGAGCAAAATTTTGAGACTGGGGTGCAGAAGGATTATTATAAAGAACAGAGGTTGAAGACCTGGGTGCAGAAGGCCTGTTACAGACAGAAGAGTTTTGACAAGGGGTTCAGAAGTACATTTACAGAGAGCAGTTTTTGGAGACTGAGGTGCAGAAGGACCGTTGCAGAGAGCAGAGTTTGAAGACTGAGGTTCAGAAAAATTGTTACAGAGAGCAGATGTTGGAGACTGGGTTGCAGAGGGACTGTTGCAGAGATCACAGGCTGGACACTGGGGTGTATAAGGACTGTAGCCAAGAGCACAGGTTCACATTGGGGTTCAGAAGGACTGTTGCAGAAAGCAGAGGTTTGAGACTGGGTTACATTAGGACTGTTACAGAGGCAGAGGTTGGAGATTTTATGCAGAAGGACTGTTGCAGAAAGTAGAGTTTGTAGACTGAGGTGCAGAAAGACTCTTACAGAGAGCAGATGTTGGAAATTGTGGTGCAGATGGAGTGATACAGTAAGCAGAGTTTGGAGACTGGGGTGCAGAAGGGCTGTTACAGAGAGATGAGGTTGGAGACTGGAGTGCAGAAGGACTGATACAGAAAGCAGAGGTTGAAGACTGGGGAGCAGAAGAAGCATTACAGAGAGCAGATTTTGGAGAAAGCTCTACAGGAGGACTGTTACATAGAGCATAGGATGGAGAATGGTGTGGAGAAAGACTGTTTCAGAGTGCACACCTTGGAGTCTGGGGTGCAGTAGAACTGTTGCAGAGAGCATAAGTTGGAGACTGGGGTGCAGAAGAAATGTTGCAGAGAGCAGAGTTTGGATACAGAGATGCAGAAGGAATGTTACAGAGAGAAGAGGTTGGAAACTGTGGTGCAGAAGGAATGATACAGAAATGAGAGGTTGGAGTCTGGGGTGCAGTAAGATCATTGAAGACAGCAGAGGTTGAGGATTTCCGTACAAAAGGACTGTTACAGAGAGCAGAAGTTGGAGACTGGAGAGCAGATGGACTGTTACAGAGAGCAGAGGTTGGAGACTGGTGAGCTGAAGGACTGATACAGAGAGCAGAGGTATGATTCTGGGGAGCAGGAGGAATGTTACAGAGAGCAGATTTGGAAACTGTGGTGCAATAGGATCTTACAAAGAGCAGAGGTTGGAGGCTGGGGTGCAGAAACACTGTTACCTAGAGCGGATTTTGGAGACTGAGGTTCAGAAGGACTGTTACAGAAAGCAGATTTGGGAGACTGGTGTGCACAAAGATCGTTGCAGAGAGCAGAATTTTCACACTGAGCTTCAGGTAGACTTTTGCAGACTGCAGATGTTGAAGACTGGGGTGCAGTAGGACTTTTTCAGAGAGCACATGTTGGAGACTGGGGTGCAAAAGGATCATTGCAGAGAGCAGAGGTTGGAGACTGTGGTGCAGAAGGATTGTTACAGAGAGCAGAGGTTGGAGACTGGGGTGCAGAAAGATTATTACAGGTAGCAGAGGTTGAAGTCTGCGGAACAGAAGGCCTGTTACAGAGAGTAGAGTTTGGAGACTGGGGTTAAGAAGAACTTCTACATAGAGCAGATTTTTTAGACAAGGTTGCAAAAGGTTCTTACAAAGAACAGAGGTTGTAGACCGAGATGCAGCAGGACTGTTACAGAGAGTAGAGTTTGGAGACTGTGGTGCAGAAGGACCATTGCAGAGATAAGAGTTTGGTAACTGAGGTGAAGAAGGATTGTTACAGAGAACAGAAGTTGGCGCCTATGGTGCAGAAGGACTGTTGCAGAGAGCAGAGTTTGGAGACTGGGGTTTACAAGCAGTGTGGCAGAGAGCAGAGTTTGGAGACTGGGGTGCAAAAGGACTGTTGCAGAGAGCAGATGTTGGAGACTGGTGTGCAGAAGGATCTTTGCAGACAGCAGAAGTTTGAGACTGGGGTGCAGAAGGTGTGTTACAGAGAGTAGAGTTTTGAGACTGGGGTGCAGAAAGATCGATGCAGAGAGCTGAGTTTGGAGACTAAGGTGCAAAAGGACTGTTGCAGAGAGCAGAAGTTGGAGACTGAGGTGCAAAAGGACTGTTACAGAGAGTAGAGGTTAGAGACTGGGGTGCAGATGGATCGTTGTAGAGAGCAAAATTTTGAGACTGAGGTGCAGAAGGATTATTATAAAGAACAGAGTTTGGAGACCTGGGTGCAGAAGGCCTGTTACAGATAGAAGAGTTTTGACAAGGGGTTCAGAAGTACATTTACAGAGAGCAGTTTTTGGAGACTGAGGTGCAGAAGGACCATTGCAGAGAGCAGAGTTTGAAGACTGAGGTGCAGAAAAATTGTTACAGAGAGCAGATGTTGGAGACTGGGTTGCAGAGGGACAGTTGCAGAGATCACAGACTGGACACTGGGGTGTATAAGTACAGTAGCCGAGAGCACAGGCTCACATTGGGGTTCAGAAGGACTGTTGCAGAGAGCAGAGGTTTGAGACTGGGTTACATTAGGACTGTTACAGAGGCAGAGGTTGGAGATTTTATGCAGAAGGACTGTTGCAGAAAGTAGAGTTTGTAGACTGAGGTGCAGAAAGACTCTTACAGAGAGCAGATGTTGGAAATTGTGGTGCAGATGGAGTGATACAGTAAGCACATTTTGGAGACTGGGGTTCGGACAGACTGCTGCAGAGAGCAGAGTTTGTAGACTGAGGTGAAGAAGCACTATTACAGAGAGCAGAGGTTGGAGAATGGGGTGCAAAAGGCCTGTTACAAAGAGCAGAGGTTGGAGACTGGGGAACAGAAGGACTGTTACAGAGAGCAGAGTTTTGAGACTGTGGTGCAGAAGGATCCTTGCAGAGAACAAAGTTTTCAGACTGAGGTGCAGAAGGTGTGTTGCAGAGAGCACAGTTTGGAGACTGAGGTGCTGAAGGAGTGTTACAGAGAGCATAGTTTGGAGACTGTGGGTCCGAAGCATCATTGCAGAAAGCAGAGGTTGGAGACTGAGGTGCAGAAAAATTTTACAGAGAACAGATTTTGGACACTGATGTGCAGAAGGACTGTTACAGAGAGCAGAGATGGAGTATGGGGTGCAGAAGGACTGTTGCAGAGAGCAGAGTTTGGAGACTGGGGTGCAGAAAGATCGTTACAGAGAGCAGAAGTTGGAGACTGAGGTTCAGAAGGATCGCTACAGGGAGCAGAGTTTGGAGACCAGGGTGCAGTAGGATAGTTACAGAAAGCATAGTTTGGAGACTGGGGTGTAGAACAAATGTTGCAGAGAGCAGAGGTTGGAGACTGGGATGCAGAAAGCCTGTAGCAGAGAGCAGAGGTTGGAGACTGGGGTGTAGAAGGACTGTTGCAGAGAGCAGATGTTGGAGACTGGGATGCAGAATGATCCTTGCAGAGAGCAGAGGTTGGAGACTGGGGAGCAGAAGGTCCGTTGCAGAGTAATGAGGTTGGAGAGTGAGGTGCAGAAAGACTATTACAGAGAGCAGAGTTTAAAGACTGGGTTTACAGAGAGCAGATGTTGGAGACTTGGGCGCAGAAGGATTGTTACAGATAGCACAGTTTATAGACTGGGGTGTAGTAGGACCCATGTAGAGAGGTTTCAGATTGAGGCTTAGAAGGACTGTTACAGAGAAGAGAGGTTGGAGTCTGAGGTGCAAAAGGACTTTTATAGAAAGCAGAGGTTGGCAATTGGGGTGCAGCTGGACCGTTACAAAGAGAAGAGGTTGGAGTCTGCGATTCAAAAGGACTTTTACAGTGAGCAGAGTTTGAAGACTGGGTAGAAGAAGGATCGTTGCAGAGAGCAGATTTTGGAGACTGGGGTGCAGAAGGACTGTTACAGAGAGCAGAGGTTGGAGACTGAGTTGCAGAAGGACAGTTACAGAGAGGTCAGGTTGGAGACTGGGGTGCAGAAGATATGTTTCAGAGAGCCGAGTTTGGAGACTTGGGTGCATAAGGACTGATGCAAATGCAAAGAGCAGAGTTTGGAGACTGTGGTGCAGATGGACTGATTCAGAGAGCAGAGGTTGGATACTGGGGTGCAGAAGGATCGTTGCAGAGAGCAGAGGTTGAAAACTATGATGCAGAAGGATTGTTACACAGAGCAGAGTTTGGTTCCTGGGGTGTAAAAAGACTGCTACAGAGAACAGAGGTTTGAGACTGAGGTGCAAAATAACTGATACAGAAAGCATAGGTTGGAGACTGGGGTGCAGAATAATTGATACACAAAGCAGAGGTTGGAGACTGGGGTTCAGAAGGACCGTTACATGCAGCAGAGTTTGGAGAATGCAGTAGAGAAATACTTTTACAGCGAGCAAAGTTTGGAGACCGGGATGCAGAAGGACTGTTACAGAGAACAGAGGGTGGAGACTGGGGTGCAGAAAAACCGTTGCAGAGAGAAAAGTTTGGAGACTGAGTTGCAGAAGGATTATTACAGAGAGCAGAGTTTGGAGACTGGGGTCCCGAAGGACTGTTGCAGAGAGTAGAGTTCGGAGACTGAGGTTAAGAAGGATCGTTGCAGGGAGAAGAGGTTGGAGACTGGGGTGCAGAAGACCTGTTACAGAGAGCAGAGATTGGAGACTGGAATGCAGAAGGCCTGTTTGAGAGAGCAGAGTTTGGAGATTGGGGTGCATAAGGAATGTTACATAGAGCAGAGTTTGGAGACTGGGGTGCAGAAGGACTGTTACAAAGAGCAGCATTTGGAGAATGCGTTGCAGAAGGATCTTACAGATAAAAGAGGTTGGAGACGGAGGTGCAGAAGGACTTTTACAGAGAGTAGAGTGTGGAGACTGGGGTGCAGAGTGAGTGTTACAGAGAGCAGAGTTTGGATATTGGGGTGCAGAAGAACTGTTACTGAGAGCAGAGGTTGGAGACAGGGGTGCAGAAGGACTGTTGCAGAGAGCAGAGTTTGGAGAATGAGGTGCAAAATGATTGTTACAGAGAGCAGAGTTTCAAAACTGGGGTGTATAAGGACCGTTGTTGTGAGCAGAAGTTGGAGCCTGGGAAAAAGAAGGATCGTTGCAGAGAGCAGATGTTGGAGACTGGGGTGCAGAAGAATTGTTACTGAGAGCAGAGTGTGTAGCCTGGGGTGCAGAATGACAGCTGCAGAGAACAGAGGTTGGATACTGGGATGTACAAGTGCCGTTGCAGAGTGATGAGTTTTGAGACTGAGGTGCAGAATGACTGTTACAGAGAGCAAAGTTTGGATAAAGGTGTGCAGAAGGATCTTACAGAGAGCAGATGTTGGAGACTGGGATGCAGAAGGATTGTTGCAGAGAGCAGAGGTTGGAGACTGGGGTGTAGAAGAACTTTTGCAGAGAGCAGAGGTTGGAGACTGTGGTGCAGAAAACCTGTTACAGAGAGCAGATGTTGGACACTGGGGTGCAGAATGATTGTTACTGATGGCACAGTTTGGAGACTGTTGTTTAGAAGGATTTTTGGAGAGAGCAGAATTTTCAGATTGAGGCTTAGAAGGACTGTTACAGAGAGCAGAGGTTGGAGACTGAGGTGTAGAAGCACTGTTACAGAGAGCAGAGTTTGGAGACTGAGTTGCAGAAGGACTGTTACAGAAAGCAGAGGTTGGAAATTGGGGTGCAGAAGGACCGTTACAGAGACCAGACTTTGGAGACTGCGGTATAGAAAAACTGTTACAGAGAGCAGAGTTAGGAGACTGGCGTGCAGAAGGAATGTTACAGAGAGCACAGGTTGGAGACTGAAGTGCAGAAGGATAGATACAGAGAGCAGAAGTTTGAGACAGAGGTTCAAAAGGACTGATCCAGAAATCAGAGTTTTGAGACTGGGGTGCTGAAAGACTGTTACGGAGAGCAGAAGTTGGAGACTGGGGAGCACAAGGACTGTTGCAGAGGACAGAGGTTGGAGACTGGGGTGCCGCAGAGCACTTGCAGAAGGCAAAGGTTAAAGACTGGGGTGGAGAAGGAATGTTACAGAGAGCAGAGTTTGGAGACTGGTGCAGAAGGTTTGTTACAGAGAGCAGTGGTTAAAGACTGGGGTCCAGAAAGATCGTTGCAGAGAGCAGAGTTTGGAGACTGGGGTTCAGAAGGACTGTTGCAGAGAACAGACGCTGGAGACTGGGGTGCAGAAGGATCCTGAAGAAAGCAGAGGTGTCAGACTGAGGTGCAGAAGGATCGATAAGGAGAGCAGAGTTTGGAGACCAGGGTGCAGTAGGATAGTTACAGAGTGCACATGTTGGAGCCTGGGGTTCAGAAGAAATGTTGAAGAGAGCAGAGGTTGGAGATTGGGGTGCACAAGGACTGTAGCAGAGAGCAGAGTTTGGAGACTAGGGTGTAGAAGGACTGTTGCAGAGAGCAGACTTTGGAGACTGGGATGCAGAAGGATCGTTGCAGAGAGCAGATGTTGGAGACTGGTGTTTAGAAGGACTTTTGCACAGAACAGAGGATGGAGACTAGGGTGCAAAATTACTGTTGTGGAGAGCAGAGTTTGGAGACTGAGGTGCAGAAGGACTGTTACCTAGAGAGGAGTTTTCAGACTGGGGTGCAGAATAACTGATACGGAAAGTAGAGTTTAAAGACTGGGGTGCAGAAGGATTGTTACAGAGAGCAGAGTTTGTAGCCTGGGGTGCAGAAGGACTGCTGAAGAGAACAGAGGTTGGATACTGAGGTGCAGAAGGGCCATTGCAAAGAGATGATGTTGGAGACTGAGGTGCAGAATGACTGTTACAGAGAAGAAAGTTTGGAGAACGGGGTGCAGAAGGATCGTAAGGAGAGCAGTCGTTGGAGACTGGGATGCAGAAGGATCGTTACAGAGAGCAGAGGTTGGAGACTGGGGTGTAGAAGGACTTTTGCAGAGAGCAGAGGTTGGAGACTGTGGTGCAGAAGGCCTGTTACAGAGAGCAGACTTTGGAAACTGAGTTGCAGAAGACCTGTTACAGAGAGCAGATGTTTGAGACTGGGGAGCAGAAGGATTGTTACAGATAGCACAGTTTGAAGACTGGGATTCAGATAGATTGTTGCAGAGAGCAGGGATTTCAGACTGTGGCTTAGAAGGACTGACACAGAGAACAGAGGTTGGAGTTTGAGGTGCAGAAGGACCGTTTCAGGAAACAGAGGTTGGCATTTGGGGTGCAGAAGTACCGTTATAGAGAGAAGAGGTTGGATACTGCAGTACAGAAGGACTGTTACAGTGAGCAGAGTTTGGAGACTGGGGTGTAGAAGGACTGTTACAGAGAGCAGACGTTAGAGACAGAGGTGTAATAGGATTGTTACAGAGAGCAGAGGTTGGAGACTGAGGTGAAGAACGATCGTTACAGAGAGAAGATTTTGGAGACTGGGGTGCCGAAGGACTGTTACAGAAAGCAGAGGTTGGCAATTGGAAAGCAGATGGACCGTTACAAAGAGAAGAGGTTGGAGAATGCGATACAAAAGGACTTTTACAGAGAGCAGAGTTTGGAGACTGGATAGAAGAAGAATCGTTGCAGAGAGCAGATGTTGGAGACTGGGGTGCAGAAGGACTGTCACAGAGAGCACAGGTTGGAGACTGGGGTGCAGAAGAAATGTTGCAGAGAGCAGAGTTTGGTGACCTGGATGCAGAAGAACTGATACAGAGAGAAATGGTTGGAGACTGGGGTGCAGAAGGACCGTTACAGATTGCAGAGTTTGGATACTGAGGTTCAGAAGGACTTTTAAAGAGAGGAAAGTTTGGAGACAGGGGTGTCAAAGGATTCTTACAGATAGAAGAGGATGGAGACTGGAGTGCAGAAGGAGTGTTACAGAGAGCAGAATTTGGAGATTGGGGTTCAGAAGAACTGTTACAGAAAGCAGAGGTTGGAGACTGTGGTGCAGAAGGCCTGTTACAGAGAGCAGAGTTTGGACATGAGGTGCAGAAGGATCGTTACAGAGAGAAGAGGTTGGACACTGGTGTGCAGAAGGACAGTTGCAGAGCAGAGGTTGGAGACTGGGATGCAGAAGGATCGTTGCGGAGAGCAGAGGTTGGAGACTGAGGTGAAGAAGGATCTCTACAGAGAGCAGAGTTTGGAGACCGGTGTGCAGTAGGATAGTTACAGAGAGCACAGGTTGGAGACTGCAGTGCAGAAGAAGTGTTGAAGAGAGATGAGGTTGGAGACTGGGGTGTAGAATGACTGTAGCAGAGAGCAGAGGTTGGAGACTGGTGTGTAGAAGGACTGTTGCAGAGAGCAGACTTTGGAGCCTGGGATGCAGAAAGATCGTTGCAGAAAGCAGATGTTGGATACTGCGGTATAATAAGACGTTTGCAGAGAGAAGAGGTTAGAGACTGTGGTGCAGAAGTACTGTTGCAGAGAGCAGAGGTTGGAGACTGGGGTGTAGAAGGACTGTTGCAGGGAGCAGACGTTGGAGACTGGGATGCAAAAAGATCGTTGCAGAGAGCAGATGTTGGATACTGGGGTATAATAAGACGTTTGCAGAGAGCAGAGGTTTGAGACTGGGGTGTAGATCGACTGTTGCCAAGAGCAAAGTTTGGAGACTGAGGTGCAGAAGGAATGTTACAGACTGCAGAGGTTTTAGACTGGTGTGCAGAATAACTGATACTGAAAGGAGAGTTTGGAGACTGGGGTGCAGAAGGACTGTTACAGAGAGCAGAGTTTTTAGCCTGGGGTGCAGAAGGACAGTTGCAGAGAACAGAGATTGGATACTGAGGTGCACAAGGGCCGTTGCAGAGAGATTAGGTTGGAGACTGTCATGCAGAATGACTGTTACAGAGAGCAAAGTTTGGAAAACGGGGTGCAGAAGGATCTTACAGAGAGCAGACGTTAGAAACTGGGATTCAGAAGGATCGTTGCAGAGAGCAGAGGTTGGAGACTGGGGTGTAGAAGGACTTCTACAGAGAGCAGAGGTTAAAGAATGGGGTGGAGAAGGCCTGATACAGAGAGCAGAGTTTGGAGACTGGGTTGCAGAAAACCTGTTACAGAGAGCACTTTTTGGAGACTGGGGTGCAGAAGGATTGTTTCAGATAGCACAGTTTGGAGACTGTTGTTTAGAAGGATTGTTGCAGAGAGCAGAAGTTTCAGACTGAGGCTTAGAAGGATTGTTACAGAGAGGAGAGGTTGGAAATTTTGGGTGCAGAAGGAGCGTTATAGACAGAAGAGGTTGGAGACTGGGGTGCAGAATGACCATTGCAGAAGGCAGATGTGGGAGACTGGGGTGCAGTAGGACTGTTACAGAGAGCAGACGTTGGAGACAGAGGTGCAGAAGGATTGTTACAGAGAGCAGAGATTGGAGACTGGGGTTCAGAAGGACAATTACAGAGAGCAAAGAATGGAGACTGAGGTGCAGAAGGACTTTTACAGAGAACAGAGGTTGGAGACTGAGGTGTAGAAAGATTGGTGCAGAGAGATGAGTTTGGAGACTGGGGTGCAGAATGACTGTTACAGAAAACAGAGGTTGGCAATTGGGGAGAAGATGGACCATTACAAAGAGAAGAGGTTGGAGACTGCTATACAAAAGTACTTTTGCAGAGAGCAGAGTTTGAAGACTGGATAGAAGAAGGATCGTCAGAGAGCAGATGCTGGAGACTGGGGTGCAGAAGGACTGTTACAGAGAGCACAGGTTGGAGACTGGGGTGCAGAAGAAATGTTGCAGACAGCAGAGTTTGAAGACTTGGGTTCATTAGGACTTTTGCAGAGAGCAAAGTATGGAGACTGTGGTGCAGAAGGACTGATACAGAGATCAGAGTTTGGAGACTGGCAGAAGAAACGTTTCAGAGAGCAGTGGTTGGAAACTAAACTGCAGAAGGATCGTTACACAGAGCAGATTTTGGTTACTGGGGTGTAAAAGGACTGCTGCAGAGAGCAGAGGTTGGAGACTGAAGTGCAAAATGACTGATACAAATAGCAGATGTTGGAGACTGGGGTGCAGAAGTACTGTAGCAGAGAGCAGAAGTTGGAGACTGGGGTGCAGAAGGACTGTTGCAGAGAACAGAGTGTGGAGACTGGGGTTCAGAAGAACCGTTGTAGAGAGCAGATGTTGGAGACTGAGTTGTAAAATGATTGTTACAGAGAGCAGAGGTTGGAGACATGGGTGCAGATGGAATTTTGCA
The DNA here is from genome assembly GCF_052094955.1 of Ictidomys tridecemlineatus. Lineage (NCBI taxonomy): Eukaryota > Metazoa > Chordata > Mammalia > Rodentia > Sciuridae > Ictidomys > Ictidomys tridecemlineatus. The sequence goes on along the minus strand of NW_027525519.1, from coordinate 6,013 downwards.
GAGAGCAGAGGTTGGAGACTGAGGTGAAGAATGATCGTTTCGGAGAAAAAATGTTGGAGGCTGGGGTGCAGAACGTCTGTTAAAGAGAGCAGAAATTGGAGACTGGGTGCAGAACGCCTGTTACAGAGAGCAGAGTTTGGAGTCTGAGGTGCAGAAGGACTATTAAAGATAGCACAATTTTGAGACTGGGTTGCAGAAGGATCTTACAGAGAGCATTTTGTAGACTGAGGTTCAGAAGGACTGTTACATACAGCAGAGTTTGGAAACTCGGTTGCAGAAGTATTTTTATAGAGAGCCGAGTTTTCAGACTGAGGTGCAGAAGGAGTGTTTCAGAGAGCAGATGTTGGATATTGGTGTGCAGAACGACTGAAAAAGAGAGCAGAGTTTGGAGACTGGGGTGCAGAAGGATTGTTGCAGAGAGCAGAGTTTGGAGACTGCGGTTTAGAAGAACTCTTGCAGAGAGAAGTGTTTGGAGACTGAGGTGCAGAAGGATCGTTGCAGTGAGAAGAGGTTGGAGACTGGGTTTCAGAAAGCCTGTTACAGAGAGCAGAGGTTGGAGACTGGGATGCAGAAGGCCTGTTACAGAGAGCAGAGTTTGGACACTTGGTTGCAGAAAACTGTTACAGAGAGTAGCGTTTGGAAAATGGGTTGCAGAAGGAGTGTTACAGTGAGCAGAGTTTGGAGATTGGGGTGCAGAAGAACTGTTACTGAGAGCAGAGGTTGGAGACAGGGGTGCAGAAGGACTGTTTCAGAGAGCAGAGTTTGGAGACTGATGTGCAGAAGGACTGTTACAGAGAGTAGATATTGGAAACTTGGATGTATAAGGACCCATGCAGAGAGCAGATGTTGTAGCCTGGGGAGAAGAAGGATTTTTGCAGAGAGCAGATGTTGGATACTGGGATGCAGAAGGACTATTAAAGAGAGCAGAGGTTGGAGACTGAGGTGCAGTAATATCATTTCTGAGTGCACAGGTTTCAGACTGGGGTGCAGAAGGGCTGTTACAGATTGCAGAACTTGTAGACTGAGGTGCAGAAGGACTTTTACATAGAGGAGATGTTTGAGACTGGTGTGCAAAAGGATTCTTACAGAGAGCAAAGGATGGAGACTGGGATGCAGAAGGATCGTTGCAGAGAGCAGAGGTTGGAGACTGAGGTGCAGAAGGATCGTTACAGAGAGCAGAGGTTGGAGACTGGTGTCAGAAAGACAGCTACAGAGAGCACAGTTTGTATATTGGGGTGCAGAAAAAATGTTGCATTGAGCAGAGATTGGAGACTGTGGTACAGAAGTACTGTTACAAAGATAAAAGGGTGGAGTCTGAGGTGCAGAAGGAATGTCATCTAGAGCAGAGTTTGGAAACTGGGCTGCAGAAGGATGTTACAGAGAGCAGAGCCTGGAAAATGGGGTCAGAAGGACTGTTGCAGAAAAGAGACGTTGGAGACTGGGGTGCAGAAGGATCGTTGAAGAGAGCAGAGGTTGGAGACTAAGGTGCAGAAGGATTGCTACAGATAGCAGAGTTGGGACACCGGGGTGCAGTAGGATAGTTACAGAGAGCACAGACTGGAGTGCAGAAAGGATTTTGCAGAGTGCAGAGATTGGAGACTGGGGTGCAGAAGGACTGTAGCAGAGAGCAGATGTTTGAGACTGGTGTGTAGAAGGACTGTTACAGAAAGCAGACATTGGAGACTGGGATGCAGAAGTATCGTTGCAGAGAAAAGAGGTTGGAGACTGGGGTGCAGAAGGCCTGTTACAGAGAGAAGACTTTAGAGACTGAGTTGCAGAAGACCTGTTACAGAGAGCAGATGTTTGAGACTGGAGTGCAGAAGGATTGTTACAGATAGCACAGTTTAGAGACTTGGGTTTAGAAGGATTGTTGCAGAGAGCAGAGTTTTCAGACTGAGGCTTAGAAGGACTGTTACAGAGAGCAGAAGTTGGAGTCTCAGGTGCAGAAGGACTGTTTCAGAAAGCTGAGTTTGGCAATTGGGGTGGGGAAGTACCATTATAGAGAGAAGAGGTTGGAGACTGCGGTACAGAAGGACTGTTACAGAGAGCAGACGTTGGAGACGGAGGTGCAGAAGGATTGTTACAGAGAGCAGAGATTTGAGACTGGGGCGCAGAAGGACCATTACAGAGAGCAAAGGATGGAAACTGAGGTGCAGAAGGACTTTTACAGTGAGCAGAGGTTGTTGACTGAGGTGCTGAAAGATCTTACAGAGAGCAGAGGTTGGCTTTGATTTAGGCATGTTGATTTTATAACCTGCCACTTTGCTGAATTTATTTATTAGCTATAACAGTTTATTTGTAGATTCTATTGGGTCTGCTAGGTATAGAATCATGTCATCTGCAAATAGTGATAATTATTCTGATTATTATTCTGATTATTAATCTATTATTCTGATTTGTATATGCATATATCATTGTATATGCATATATCACATTGTTATACTATACTTGATAAGTAGATACAAAGATTGTCTTTATCAAATAAATAAAGAAAAATAAAGGCTGTTAAAAAAGAGAGAGAGAGCAGAGGTTGGATACTGGAAACAGAAGGACAGTTACAGAGAGCATAGGTTGGATACTGGGGTGCAGAAGAAATGTTGCAGAGAGCATAGATTTGAGACTGGGGTGCAGAAGGACTGTTACAGAGAGCAGAGGTTGGAGACTGAGGTGCAGAAGGACTATTACAGAGAGTAGAGGTTGGATTCTGCGTTTCAGAACGACTGATACACAAAGCAGAGTTTGGAGACTGGGGTGCGGAAAGACCATTACAGAGAGCAGAGTTTGGAGACTGAGGTATAGAAGGACTGTTACATAGAGCAGAGTTTGGAGACTGGGGTGCAGAAGGACTGTTGCAGAGAACAGAGGTTGGAGACTGGGGTGCAGAAGAACCGTTGCAGAGAGCAGAGTTTTGAGACTGAGGTGCAGAGGGTTTGTTACAGAGAGCAGAGGTTGGATACTGGGGTGCAGAAGGACTGTTACAGAGAGCAGAGTTTGGAGACTGGGATGCAGAAGGATGTTACAGAGAGCAGAGTTTGGAGACTTAGGTGCAGAAGGATTGTTGCAGAGAGCAGAGGTTTGAAACTAAGGTGCAGAATGATCATTTCAGAGAGAAGAGGTTGGAGACTGGGGTGAAGAAGGCCTGTTATAGAGAGCACAGTTTGGGGAGTGGGGTGCTGAAGGCCTGTTACAGAGAGCAGAGGATGGAGTTGGGGTGCAGAAGGACTGTTACAGATAGCACAGTTTGTAGACTTGTGTGTTGAAGAATATTATAGAGAGCAGAATTTGGAGACCAAGGTGCAGAAGGACTTCTAGAGAGAGCAGAGTTTGGAGACTTGGTTGCAGAATGATTTTTGCAGAGAGCAGAGTTTTCAGACTTAGGTGCAGAAGAACTGTTGCAGAGAGCAGATGTTCGAGATTGGGGTGCAGAAGGACTCTTTCAGAGAGCAGAACTTGGAGACTGGGGTGCAGAAGGATTTTTTCAGGGAGCAGAGGTTGGAGACTGGGGTGCAGAATGATTGTTGCAGAGAACAGAGTTTTCAGACTGAGGTGCAGAAGGACTGTTGCAAAGAGCTGATGTTCGAGACTGGGGTGCATAAAGAGTGTTCCAGAGAGCAGAACTTGGAGACTGGGATAGAGAAGGATTGTTTCAGGGAGCAGAGGTTGGAGACTGGGGTGCAGAAGGACTGTTATAGAGAGCAGAGGTTTTAGACTGGGGTGCAGAAGGCCTGGTACAGAGAGCAGAGCTTTGACACTGTGGTGCAGAATGATTGCTGATAGCTGGTGAGCCTCCTTCTGGACACCTTCTTTTCCGCATAGTCCATCAGGCCCTCTGTCCTCATCTTTCTCTCTTTTGGCTTTATGAGTACCTGTGACTTCCACAGTCACTCTAAGCCATGACTCCCAGGCCTATCTCGTGGGAACCTGTCCCGCTGCCTCCTGGAATCTTCTTGGGGAGACCCCGCAGGTACCCAGACTCCAGGCCCAACCTCCTTTCCTCCTTTCCTCTTTCCAGAAACGCTCCTTCTCATTTTATTTTATGTTTAAATGACTGATCCCACTGCCACTCAGGTACCCCACGAACCAGGTGACCTCTGGTGTCCTCGTCAGCAGGATTTTAAAGTGCTCCACCCAGGGCTCCTTTTCAGAGCTTTTCCCCAAGCTCCAAATGTCACATCTTCAGTTACCAGATATTTCCTTTTAATCTAGTTTTGGCACCTGATTACTCTCCCAGACGACATGAAGGTGTTCTAACCAAAGCACATGGACTGTAGAGACTATTATGGCTTAGAAATAAGGTATCCCCCCACCAAAAGCTTAGGGTCAGCCACATTAGCAGTGTTCAGAGGTGAAATGATTAGACTGTGAGACTTGTGACGTAATCTGTGGATCCATCCATTTTGTGGGTTAATTATCTGAAAGGCCCACTGTACTGAGAGGAGTGTGGGCAGGTGGAGTGTGGCCGGGGACATGCCCTGGGGATCTCATCTTGTCCCCTGCCAACTGTCTCCTCCCGTCCCCTCCCCCGCCCCAATCTTCTGGCTGCCATGAGCTAGGAATGCTTCTCCCCTTGTTCCCTTCCACCTGGGTGTCCCACCTCATCTCAGGCAGGCAGCAATGGGTCAGCTGGCCCCAGACCAAACCTCCAAGACAGGAGGCCAGAGTGCATCTCCCCCTCCAGGTTTTTCTGGTCAGTCCTGTGGTTACTGTGGCAACCGTGGACTAACCCAGAAATAGGTGTTATGAGTGGATTGGACCCACAATTAAGTTTATTAAGATTATTTAAGAGAAATGTAAGTTTATTGATTATCTCAATAGACGCAGAAAAAGCATTTAACAAAATATAGCACCCCTACCTGTCAAAACAGTAGAAACACTAGGGACAGAAGAAACATTGTAAAAGCATTATAAACGCTATCTATGCTAAACCCAAGGCAGCATCATTCTAAGTGGAGAAAGGTTGAAAGCATTCACTCTAAAAACTGGAAGCAGACAGGGTGCCCCCTCTTTCACCACTTCTATTCAACTTCATCTTTGAAATTGCAAGAGCCATTGAACAAAAGAAAGAAATTAAAGGTATACAAATAGGTCAAGAAGAATTCAAATCTCACTCTTTGCTGATAGGATTATGTCATCTTCTTAAATTTTTTATTAGAGCATAATAGTTATACATAGAAGTTTGGTTGATTTGGAAAAGATCCTACGTGCATGGAATCTTATTTACTCCATTCAGTCCCCACCCCCCATCTCCCTCCCCTTCGCGACCCCATTCTCCTTTTTCTACTGATCTTTCTTTGGGTCATTTATCTGTTAATTTCTGACTGGTGCTTTCTACATATACATACAGGTTCAGTCCCCTGTGGTAGACTTCCATGTGCACATAACATGATCTGCATAAGACCTTTCACATTTCCTCTTTTTCCAAACCTCTCAGCCCTCTCATTCTCCTTCTACTCCACTGATCTTCCCTGTATACTTAAGATAGCCAGTCCAACCCCACTTCATCAACTTCTTTCCTCTATTTTGCTCTGGCTCTGATAATTTCAGCATTCTACAGAAATAGTTAACTTCTGCCTTTCAGAACCCAGAGATCAAGATTGATGTAAAATGAGAAAAACTCTACATTGGAAAACACTGAAGGCAACACCGACTGCTTCTGCAGATGATGACTCTGCTTTGTAAATTTTTTTCTTAACATTTGCAATGAAAATAAACTTCTCTAAAAATCCTATGTTTACATAAAAGGACAACAGGAGACAGAGATTACTGAGACAGTGAGAAATGACTTCACACCATGATGAGGTCGAATGGCTTTCTGTTGGCTTCTAGCAATTCTCTGGTTACTTCCGCCCACCATCACCCCTGCAAATGTGTGCGGCTCCATGGGTCTGATTCCCGGAGACCAGTCCCACAGGTTATCAGTCTCCAGGCTGCTTTTCATTCGATATTATTAGCCATGTTGCTGCAGATTAACAAGCCTGTTTGGGGTGCTCTCAGTCCATTTTTATCATGGCCT
>NW_027525518.1:0-18701 GCF_052094955.1 Ictidomys tridecemlineatus | reverse complement strand
CTCTGCTCTCTGCAGCAGTCCTTCTGCAACCCAGTCTTAAACCTCTTCTCTCTGCAACAGTCCTTCCTCACCCCAGTCTTCAAAATATGTTCTATGTAACAGTCCTTTTTCACCGCAGTCTCCAACCTCTGCTCTCTGTAACAGTACTTTTGTACTGCAGTCTCCAACCTCTGCTCTCTGTAATGGTCATTCTGCACCCCAGTCTTCAAACTCTCCTTTCTGTATCAGTCCTTCTGCACCCCGGTCTCGAACCTCTGCTCTCTGTAACAGTCCTTCTGCACCTCAGACACCAACCTCTTCTCTCTGCAACAGTACTTCTGTGCCCCAATCTCCAACCTCTGCTTTCTGCAATGGTCCTTCTGCACCCCAGTCACCAACCTCTGTTCTCTACAACACTTATTCTGCACACCAGTCTCCAACCTCTGCTCTCTGTAACAGTCCTTCTGTACTGCAGTCTCCAACCTCTGTTCTCTGTAAGGGTTCTTCTGAAGCCCAGTCTCCAAGCTCTGCTTTCTGTATCAGTCCTTCTGCCCCACATTCTCCAAACTCTTCTCTCTGTAACAGTCCTTCTATACCTCAGTCTGCAACCTCTGCTCTCTGATATAGTCCTTCTTCACACCAGTCTGCAATCTCTGCTCTCTGCAACAGTCCTTCTGCAACCCAGTCTCCAACATCTGCTCTCTGCAACAGTCCTTCTCTACCTCAGTCTCCAACCTCTGCTCTCTGCAACAGTCCTTCTGCACCCAGGTAACAAATGTCTGCTTTCTGTATCAGTCCTTCTGCACCCCAGTCTCCAACGTCTGCTCCCTGTAACAGTCCTTCTGCAGCTCAGTCTCCAATATCTACTCTATCTAAGATCCTTTTGCAACCCAGTCTGTAAATTCTGCCCTCTGTAAGAGTCCTTCTGCACCCATTCTCCAACCTCTGTTCTCTGTAACATTTTTTTTGGACGCTGGTCTCAAACCTCTGCTTGCTACAACGATCATTCTGCACCCCAGTCTCCATCCTCTGCTCTCTACAACAGTCCTTCTGCACCCCAGTCTCCAATATCTGCTCTCTGCAACAGTCCTTCTGCACCTCAGTCTGAAAACTCTGTTCTCTGCAACGATCCTTCTGCACGCCAGTCTCCAACCTCTGTTCTCTTTAACAGTCCTGCTCTACCACAGTCTCTAAGCTCTGCTCTCTGCAACATTTCTTCTGCACCCAAGTGTCCAAACTCTGTTCTCTTAAACAGTCCTTCTACACCACAGGCTCCAAACTCTGCTATTTGCAACAGTTTTTCTGCACTCCAGTCTCCAAAATCTGCTCTCTGTAACAATCCTTCTGCACCTTAGTCTCCAACCTCTACTCTCTGTAACATTCTTTCTGCACCTTAGTCTCCAAACTCTGCTCAGTGTAAGATCTTTAGGGAACCAGTCTCCAAACTCTTTCCTATGTAACAGTCCTTCTGCACCCTTTCTTCAAACCTTTCTCTCTGTAATATCCATTCTGCACCCCAGTCTCAAACCTGTGCTCTCTACAACGATCCTTTTTCACCCTAGTCTCCAACGTCTGCTCTTTGCAACAGTCCTTCTGCACCCAAGTCTCCAACAACTGCTCTCTGCAACAGTCCTTCTGCACCCTACTTACCAACATCTGCTCTCTGCAACAGTCTTTCTTCACACAAGTCTCCAACATCTGCTCTCTGCAACAGTTCTTCTGCACCTCAGTCTGAAAACTCTGCTCTCTGCAACGACACTTCTGCACCACAGTCTCCTACCTCTGCTCTGTGTAACAGTCCTTCTACAACTCAGTCTCCCAAATATGCTATCTGTAAGATCCTTCTGACACCCAGTCTCTAAACTCTGTTCTCTGTAACAGTCCTTCTGCACCCCAGCCTCCAAACTCTGCTCTGTGGAACAGTCTACTACACCCCAGTTTCTAAAATCTGCTCTCTTCAACAGTCCTTCTGCACCCCAGTCTCAAACCTCTGCTCTCTGCAATGATCCTACTGCACCCTAGTCTCCAACCTCTGATCTCTACAAGAGTCCTTCTGCACCTCAGTCTCCAACTTCTGCTCTCTGTAAGATCCTTCTTCACCCCTGTCTTCAAGCTCTGCTCCTTTCAACCATCCTTCTGCACACCAGTGTCCAACCTCTACTCTATGTAACAAGATTTCTGCACCTCAGTCTCCAATCACTGCTCTCTGCAACAGTCCTTCTGCACCACAGTCTCCAAACTCTGGTCTCTAATAGATCCTTCTACACTCCAGATTCTAAACTTTGTTCTCGGTAACATTCCTTCACTTTCCCAGTCTTTATCCTCTGCTTTGTGTAAGTGTCCTGCAGCACCTTAGTCTTCAACTTCTGTCCTCTGCAACAGTCTTTCTGCTCCCAGTCTCCAACTTCTGCTCTCTGTAACAGTCCTTCAGTACCGCAGTCTCCAAATACTGCTCTCCGTAACTTACCTTCTGCACCCCAGTCTCCAAATACTGCTTTCTGTATCAGTCCTTCTGAAGCTCAGTCTCAAACCTCTGCTCTCTGTATCTATCCTTCTGCACTTCAGTCTCTAACCTGTGCTCTCTGTATCTTCCTTCTGCACCCCAATCTCCAAACTCTGCTCTCTATAACAGTTTTTCTATACTGCAGTCTCTAAACTCTGGTCTCTGTAACAGTCTTTCTGCACCCCAATTTCCAACCTCTACTTTCTTTAACAGTCCTTCTGAACATCAGTCTGATTCCTCTGCTCTCTACACGATCCTTCTTCACCCCAGTTTCAAAACATTTCTCTATGTAACAGTCCACCTGCACCTCAAACTCCACCCTCTCCTCTCTATAACAGGCCTTCTGCACACCAGTCTCCAAAGTCTTCTCTCTGTAGCAGGCCTTCTGCACCCCAGTCTCCAAAATCTGTTCTCTCCAACGATACTTCTGCACCACAGTCTCCAACCTCTGCTCTCTGAAATGATTCTAGTGAGCCCCAGTCTCCAAAATATGATCTCTGCAACAGTTCTTCTGAACCACAGTCTCCAAATTCTGCTCTCTGTAAAATCCTTATGCACCCCTGTATCCAATCTCTGCTCTCTGTAACAGTCCTTCTGCATCCAAGTCTCCAACCTCGGCTCTCTGTAGCAGGACTCCCACACATCAGTCTCTAAACTCTGCTCTCTGCAACAGTCCTTCTGCAGCATATTCTCCAACCTCTGCTCTCTACAACAGTCCTTCTGCACCCTAGATACCAACATCTACTCTCTGCAACAGTCTTTCTGCAACCCAGTCTCCAACATCTGCTCTCTGCAACAGTTCTTCTGCATCTCAGTCTAAAAGCTCTGCTCTCTGCAACGACTCTTCTGCACCCCAGTCTCCTACCTCTGCTCTCTGTAACAGTCCTTCTTCTCCTCAGTCTCCCAACTCTGCTCTCTGTAAGATCCTTCTGCAACCCAGCCTTTAAACTTTGCACTCTGTAACAGTCCTTCTGCACAACAGTCTCAAACCTGTGCTCTCTGTAACAGGCCTTCTGCACCCCAGTCTCCTAACTCTTCTCTCGGCAAAGATTTTTCTCCACCCCAGTCTCCAACATCTGCTCTCTGCAACAGTCTTTTTGCACCCCAGTCTCCAAATTCTGCTCTGTGTAAGATCCATCTGAACCCCAGTCTTCAACCTCTGCTCTCTGTAACAGTCCTTCTGCACCTGAGTCTCCAACCTCTGCTCTATGTAATAGTCCTTCTGCACCCATGCCTCTAAAGTCTGCTCTCTGGAACAGTCCTTCTGCACCCCAGTCTCCAACATCTGCTCTCTGCAGCAGTCTTTCTGAACCCTAGTCTCCAAACTCTGCTCTTTGCAACGATCCTTTTGGACCCCTGTTTCTAACGTGTTCTCTCTGCAACAGTTCTTCTGCACCCCAGTCTTTAAACTTTGCACTCTGTAACAGTCGTTCTGCACAACAGTCTTTAAACTCTGCTCCCTGTAAAAAGACTTCTGCACTCCAGTCTCCAACATCTTCTCTCTTCAACGATTCTTCTCCACCCCAGTCTCCAACATCTGCTCTCTGCAACAGTACTTTGCACCCCAGTCTCTAAACTCTGCTCTCTGTAAGATCCATCTGAACCCCAGTCTCCAACCTCTGCTCTCTGTAACTGTCCTTCTTCACCCCAGTCATCAAACTCTACTCTCTGCAACAGTCCTTCTGAACTCCAGTCTCCAATATCTGCTCTCTGCAACAGTACTTCTACACCCCAGTCTCCAAACTCTGCTCTCTGCAATGATTTTTCTGGACCCCAGTCTCCAACATCTGCTCTCTGCAACAGTCCTTCTGCACCACATTCTCCAACCTCTACTCTCTGTAATATCCTTCTGCACTCGAGTTTCCAGACTCTGCTCTTTGTAACATTATCTCTCAACCCCAGACTCCAACCTTTGTCCACTGAAACAGTACTTCTGCTCCCCAGACTCCAAGATCTGCTCTCTGTAACAGTCCTTCTGTACCGCAGTCCCCAAACTGTGTTCTTTGTAAGGGTCCTTCTACACCCCAGTACCCAACCTCTTCTTTCTGTATCAGTCTGTCTGAACCCCAGTCTCTAACCTTTCTTCTCTGTATCTAACCGTGTGCACCTCAGTCTCCAACCTGTGCTCTATGTAAGAATACTTCTGCACCCCAGTCTCCAACCTCTGCTCTCGGTAACAGTCCTATACCGCAGTCTCCAACCTCTGCTCTCTGTAGCAGTACTTCTGCACCCCAATTTCCAAACTCTGCTTCCTGTAACAGTCCGTCTGCACCTGAGTCTCCAAACTCTCCTATGTGTAACAGTCCTTCTACACCTCAGTTTCCAACGTCTGCTCTTTGTAACCGTCCTTGTTGACCTCAGTCTGAATGCTCTGCTCTCTGCATGATCCTTCTGCACCCCAGTCTCAAATCATTCCTCTCTGTAACAGTCCACCTGCACCTCAGTCTTCAACCTCTGCTCTCTGTAAGATCCTTCAGCAACCCAGTCTCCAAACTCTGCTCTCTATAACAATCCTTCTGCACCCCAGTCTCCAAACTCTCCTCTCTGCAACAGTTCTTCTGCACCCCAGTCTCGAACGTCTGCTCTCTGCAACAGTCCTTCTAACCCTCAGTCTAAAAACTCTGCTCCATTAAACCACCCTTCTGCACGCCAGTCTCCTAATTCTGCTCTCTGTAACAGTCCTTCTGCACCTCATTCTCCAAACTCTGCTTTCTATAAGATCCTTCTACAACCCAGTCTTTAAACTCTGCACTCTTTAACAGTTCTTCTGCACAACAGTCTCCAAACTCTGCTCTCTGTAACAGGAGTTCTGCAAACCAGTCTCCAATATCTGCTCTCTGTAACAGTCCTTCTGTACTGCAGTTTCCAAACTCTTCTCTCCGTAATGGTCCTTCTGCACCCCACTCTGCAACCTCTGCTTTATCTATCAGTCCTTCTGCACTCAAGTCTCCAACCTCTGCTCTCAGTAAGAGTCCTTCTGCACCTGTGTCTTCAACGTCTGCTCTCTGCAACAGTCCATTGGCAACCCAATCTCCAAACTCTGGTCTCTGCAAAAGTCCTTCTACACCCTAGTCTTTAAACTCTACACTCTGCAACAGTCTTTCTGCACCTCGGTCTCCAACCACTTCTCTTTGCAAAGGTCTTTCTGCACCTCAGTCTTCAAACTCTGCTCTCTGTAACAGTCCTTCTGCACCCCAGTCTCTAAAATCTGCTCTCTGTAACAGTCCTTCGGCACCCCAGTCTCCACCCTCTGCTCTCTGCAATGATCCTTTTACACTAAAGTCTCCAAACTCTGCTCTCTGCAACAGTTCTTCTGCACCCCAGTCTCCAATATCTGCTCTCTGCAACAGTTTTTCTAACCTCATTCTGAAAACTCATCTCTCTGCAACGATGCTTGTGGACCAAAGTCTACAACCTCTGCTCTCTCTGTCAGTCCTTCAGCACCTCAGTCACCAAACTCTGCTCTCTGTAAGATCCTTATGCCACAGAGTCTCCAAACGCTGCTCTATGTTACAGGCCTTATGCTCCCCAGTCTCCAACCTCTGCTCTGTGTAACAGGTCTTCTGCACCTCAGTCTCCAAACTTTTCTCTCTGCAACTATCGTTCTGCATCCCATTCTCCAACCTCTGCTCTCTGCAACAGTCCTATTGCACCCCAGTCTACAACCTCTGCTCACTGTAAGATAATTCTGCACATTTGTCTAGAACCTCTGCTCTCTTTAACAGTACGTCTGTACCACAGTCTCAAACCTCTATTCTCTGTAACGGTTTTTCTGCACCCCAGTCTCCAAAAACTGCTCTCTTCAACAGTCCTTCTGCACCTCAGTCTCCAAACACTGCTCTCTGTAACAGTTTTTCTGCACCTCAGTCTTCAACAACTGCTCTCTGCAACAGACCTTCTGCACCCCAGTCTCCAACGTCTGCTCTCTACAACAATCCTTCTGCACCCCAGTCTCCAAACTTTCCTCTCTGTAAGATCCTTTTGCTCCCAGTGTCCAAACTCTACACTCAGTATCAGTCCTTTTTTACACCAGTCTACAAACACTGCCCCCTGTAACAGTTTTTCTCCACCTCAGTCTTAAACAACTGCTGTCTGCAACAGTCCTTCTGCACCCCAGTCTTCAACCTCTGCTCTTTAGAACAGTCCTTCTATAGCCCAGTCCTCCATAATCTACTCTCTGAAACGATCCTTCTGCACCCTAGTCTCCAACGTCTGGTCTCTGCAACAATCCTTCTGCACCTCAGTCTCCAAACTTTCCTCTCTGTAAGATTTTTCTACACACCAGTTTCCAAACTCTGCTCTCTGTAACATTCCTTCTGCACCCCAGTCTACAACGTCTGCCCTCTGCAATGGTCCCTCTGCACCCCATTCTCCAACCTTGTTCTCTACAACAGTTCTTCTGTACCGCAGTCTTCAACCTCTGATCTCTGTAAGGGTCCTGCTACACCCCTGTCTCCAACCTCTGCTTTCTGTATCAGTCCTTCTGCACCACAGTCTCCAAACTTTGCTCTCTGTAACAGTTCTTCTGCACCTCACTCTTCAACCTCTGCTCTCTGCAATCGTCCTTCTGCAGACCAGACTTAAACCTCTGCTCTCTGCAACAGTCCTTCTGAACCCCAGTCTCCAACATCTGCTCTCTGCAACAGTTCTTCTCCACCCCAGTCTCCATCATCTGTTCTCTGTAAGAGTCCTTCTGTACTGCAGTTTCCAAAAACTTCTCTCTGTTACGGTCCTTCTGCACCCCACTCTCCAACCTCTGCTTTTTCTATCAGTCCTTCTGCACTCAAAACTCCAAAGTCTGCTCTCTGTAATAATTCTTCTGCACCTCAGTTTCAAACGTCTGCTCTCTTCAACAGTCCTTCGGTACCCCAGTTTCCAAACTCTGCTCTCTTTTACAGTCCTTCTGTACTACAGTCTCCAAGTTCTTCTCTCTGTAATAGTCCTTCTGGACCCCAGTCTCCAAACTCTGCTTTCTGTATCAGTCCTTCTGCACCCTGGTCTCTAAACTTGGCTTTTTGTAACAGTCCTTCTGCAACTACAGAAGACTACAATTTCTTCTGCAGACTACAATTTCTGCTCTCTGCAACAGTTCTTCTGTGCCCTAATCTCAAAACTCTGCTTTCTGCAAGAGCCCAACTGCACTTCAGTGTCCAAACTCTGCTCTCTGTAAGATCCTTCTGAAACCCAGTCACCAACCTCTGCTTTCTGCAATGGTCCTTCTGCTCCCAAGCCTCTAACCTCTGTTCTCTACAACAGTTATTCTGCACCCCAGTCTCCAACCTCTGCTCTCTGTAACAGTCCTTTTGTACCGCAGTCTCCAAACTCTGTTCTCTGTAAGGGTCCTTCTGCACCCCAGTCTCCAACCACTGCTTTCTGTATCAGTCCTTTTGCACCAAATTCTCCAAACTCTGCTCTTTGTAACAGTCCTTCTGCACCTCAGTCTGCAACCTCTGCTCTCTGCAATAGTCCTTCTGCACCCCAGTCTCTAACCTCTGCTCTCTGCAACAGTCCTTCTGAACCACAGTCACAAAACTCTGCTTTCTGTATCAGTCCTTTTGCACCCCAGTCTCCAAACTCTGCTCTCTGTAACAGTCTTTCTGCACCTCAGTCTCCAACCTCTACTTTCCTCAGCAGTCCTTCTCCACTCTTGTCTCCAACCTCTGCTCTCAGTAACAGTCCTTCTGCACCTCAGTCTGAAAACTCTTCTCTCTGGAACGATCCTTCTGAATCTCAGTCTCAAACCTCTTCTCTGTGTAACAGTCCTTATGTACCTCAGTCTCCAAACTTTTGTTTCTGTAAGATCCTTTTGCAACCCTCTCTTTAAACTCTGCTCTCTGTAACTATCCTTCTGCACCCCAGTCTCCAAGCACTGCTCTCTGTAACAGACCTTCTGCACCCCAATCTCCAACCTATGCTGTCTATAACAGGCCTTTTGACCCCAGTCTCCAAACTCTTCTCTCTTCAACTATCCTTCTGCACCACAGTCTCCAATCTCTGCTCTCTATAACGATCCTTCTGCACCCCAGTCTCCAAAATCTGCTCTCTGCAACAATTCTTCTGCACCCCAGTCTCCAAATTCTGCTCTCTGTAACAGTCCTTCTGCACCCCAGTCTCCAACATCTGCTCTCTGTAACAGTCCTTCTACACCCCAGTCTAGAACTTCTGCTCTCTGCAACAGTCCTTCTACCCCCTAGTCTCGATACTCTGGTCGCCAGAACGATCCTTCTGCACCCCAGTCTCCAAACTCCGTTCTCTTCAACAGTTCTTCTGCACCACAGTCTTTAACCTCTGCTCTCTGTAAGGGTCCTTATGCACCCCAGAAACCAACCTCTACTTTCTGTATCAGTCGTTTTCCACCACAGTCTCGAAAATCTGCCCGCTGTAACAGTCCTTCTGCAACTCATTCTGCAAACTCTGCTCTCTGCAACAGTCCTTCTGCACCTCAGTCTACAACCTCTGCTCTCTGTAAGGGTCCTTCGGTATCCGAGTCTCCATCCTCTGCTTTCTGTATCAGTCCTCAGCACCCCAGTAACCAACCTCTGCTTTCTGTAAAAATCCTTCTGCACCTCGGTCTCCAATTTCTGATCTCTGCAACGGTACTTCTGCACCTCAGTATCCAACCTCTTCTCTCTGTAACAGTGCTTCTGCACCTCAGTCTCCAAATTTTCTCTTCTTAATATCTTTCTGCAACCCAGTACTCAAACTCTGCTCTCTGTACAAATCTTTCTGCACCCCAGTCTCCAAACTCTGCTGTCTGTAACAGGCCTTCTGCACCCCAGTCTCCGAACACTGCTTTCTGTCATTCTGCATTCCAGTCTCCAACCTCTAGTCTCTACAATGATCCTTCTGCACCCCAGTCTTCAACCTCTGTTCTCTACAACACTTCTTCTGCACCCCAGTCTCCAAACACTGCTCTCTGTAACAGTCTAACTGTTCCGCAGTATACAATGTCTGTTTTCTTTAAAGGTCCTTCTGCATCCGAGTTTCCAACCTCTTCTTTCTGTATCAGTCCTACTTCACCACACTCTCCAAACTCTGCTCTGTAACAGTCCTTCTACACCACAGTCTGCAGCCTCTGCACTCTGCAATTGTCCTACTGAACCCAGTCTCCAACCTCTGCTCTCTGCAAAAGTCCTTCTGCACCCCAATCTCCAACATCTGCTCTCTACAACAGTCTTTCTTCACCCAGTCTCGAACCTATGCTCTCTGTAAGAGTACTTTTGTACTGCAGTTTCAAAACTCTTCTCTCTGTAACGGTCCTTCTGCACCCCACTCTCCAACCTCTGCTTTCTCTATGAGTCCTTCTGCACTCAATCTCCAACCTGTGCTCTGAAACTGTCCTTCTGCATTTCAGTCTCTAACGTCTGCTAGCTGCAACAGTCTTTCGGAACCCCAAACTTCAACCTCTGCTCTCTGCAACAGTCCTACACCCAAGTCTCCAACCTCTGCACTCTGCAACAGTCCTTCTGAACCTCAGTCTCCAACCTCTTCTCTTTGCAAAGGTCTTTCTGCACCTCAGTCTTCAACATCTACTCTCTGTAACAGTCCTTCTGCCACCTCAGTCGCCAACCTCTGCTCTCTGTAAGATCCTTCTAAATACCAGTCTCCAAACTCTGCTTTTTATAACAGTCCTTGTGCACCCCAGTCTCATAATTCTGCAGTCTGTAAAACTCCTTCGGCACCCCAGTCTGCACCCTATGTTCTCTGCAATGATCCTTCTACACCCAAGTCTCCAACCTGAGCTCTCTGCACTTCTTCTGCACCCCAGTCCCCTACACCTGCTCTCTGCAACAATTTTTTCTAAACCTCATTATGAAAACTCTGCTCTCTGAAATGATCTTTCTGGACCCCAGTTTCCAACCTCTGCTCTCTCTGACAGTCCTTCGGCACCTCAGTCACCAACCTCTGCTCTCTGTAAGATCCTTATGCCACTCAGTCTCCAAACTCTGCTGTGTGTTACATGTCATCTGCTCCACAGTCTCCAAGATCTTCTCTTTGTAACAGGCCTTCTGCATCTCAGTATCCAACCTCTTCTCTCTGCAACGATCCTTCTGCACCCCATTCTCCAAACTCTGCTCTCTGCATCAGTCCTATTGCACCCCAGTCTCCAACCTCTGCTCTCTGTAAGATCCTTCTGCACACCTGTCTCAAACCTCTGCTCTCTTTAACAGTTGTTCTGTACAGCAGTCTCTAACCTCTATTCTCTGTAACAGTCTTTCTGCACCCCAGTCTCCAAACACTGTACTCTGCACAGTCCTTCTGCACCCAGTCTCCAACCTCTCTTCTCTGCGACAGTCGTTCTGCACCTCAGTCTTCAAACTCTGCTCTCTTTAACAGTCCTTCTGCACCTCAGTCTTCAACAACTGCTCTCTGCAACAGTCCTTCTTCACCCCAGTCTCCAAACTCTGCTCTCTAGAACAGTCCTTCTATACACCAGTCTCCATAATCTACTCTCTGCAATGATCCTTCTGCATTTCAGTCTCCAAAGTCTGCTCTCTGCAACAATCCTTCTGCAACCCAGTTTCAAAAATTTCCTCTCTGTAAGATCGTTCTGGTCCCCAGTCACCAAACTCTGCTCTCAGTATTAGTCCTTCTGCACCCCAGTCTCCAAACATTGCTCTCTGTAAAAGTTTTTCTGCACCTCAGTCTTCAAAAAATGCTCTCTGCAACAGTCCTGCTGCACCCCAGTCTCCAACGTCTGCTCTCTGCAACAATCGTTCTGCACCCAAGTCTCCAATCATTCCTCTCTTTAAGATTCTCCTGCACCCAAGTTTCCACACTCTGCTCTCTGTAACATTCCTTCTGAACCAGAGTCTCCAACGTCTGCCCTCTGCAATGGTCCCTATGCACCCCAGTCTCCAACCTTGTTCTCTACAACAGTTCTTCTGTACCACAGTCTCTAACCTCTGCTCTCTGTAATTGTCCTTCTGCACCCCAGTCTCCAAAATCGGCTTTCTGTATCGATCCTTCTGCACCACAGTCTCCAACCTCTGCTCTCTGCAACAGTCCTTCTGCACCCAAGTATCCAACATCTTCTCTGCAACAGTCCTTCAGAACCACCGTCTCAAACATCCGCTCTGTGTAACAGTCCTTCTGTACTGCAGTCTCCAAACTCTGCTCTCTGTAACGGTCTTTCCGCACGCCAGTTTACAAACTCTGCTCTCTGTGACATTCCTTCTCCAACCCAGTCTCCAACCTCTCATTACTGCAACAGTCTTTCTGCATCCCAGTCTCCAAACTCTGCACCCTGTAGCAGCCTTTTTGCACCTAAGTCTCCAACCTCTGCTCTCTGCAACAGTCCTTCTACACCCCAGTTTCCAACCTCTGCTCTCTGGAAGGATCCTTCTGCACCCAGTCCCCAACGTCAGCTCTCTGAACAGTCCTTCTGCACCCTAGTCTCCAACATCTATTCTCTGTAAGACCCTTATGCACCCCAGTCTTCAAACACTGGTTTCTGTATCAGTCATTCTCCACCACAGTCTCCAACATCTGCTCTCAGCTACAGTCTTACTGAACCACAGTCTTCATCATCTAATCTCTGCAACAGTCCTTCTGCACCCCAGTCATCAACCTCTGCTCTCTGTAACAGTCCTTCTGTACTGCAGACTCCAACCTCTGCTCTCTGTAATGGTCCTCCTGTACCCCAGTCTCCAAACTCTTCTTTCTTTATCATTCCTTCTGCACCCCTGTCTCAATCGTCTGCTCTCTGTAACAGTCGTTCTGCACATCAGTCTTTAACTTCTGCTCTCTGCAATAGTCCTTCTGAACCAAAATCTCCAAATTCTGCTCTATGCAACAGTCCTTCTGCACCTCAATATCCAAACTCTGTTTTCTGTAACAATCCTTCTGCACTCCAGTCTCCAAATTCTGCTCTCTGTAAAGGTCCTTCTTCACCCCACTCTCCAACCTCTGTTCACTGTAATATGCTTCTTTACCCCAGTGTCCAAACTCTACTTTCAGTAATAGTTTTCTGCACTGCAGTCTCCAAACTCTGCTCTCTGTAACAATCCTTCTGCACCTCAGTCTCCAAACTCTGCTCTCTGCAAAGGTCCTTCTGCAACCCTGTCTTAAACCATCTCTTCTTGCAACAGTCCTTCCGCTCCCCAGTCTCCAATATCTGCTCTTTGTAAAACTTTTTTGGCACCACAGTTTCCAATCTCAGCTCTCTGTAACGGTCCTTCGGCACCCCAGTCTCCAACCTCTGCTTTCTTACCAGTCGTGCACCCCAGTCTCCAAACTCTGCTCTCTGCAACAATCCTTCTGCAACCCAGTCTCCTACGTCTGCTCTCTACAACAGTCCTTCTGCACTTAAGTCTCCAACCTCTGCTCTCTGTAAGATCCTTCTGCACCCCAGTCTCCTACCTCTGCTATCTTCAACGGTACTTCTGCACCTCAGTCTCCAACCTGTGCTCTCTGTAACAGTCCTTCTGCACCTCAGTATCCAAACTCTGCTCCCTGCAAAATTTTTCTGCACCCCAGTCTCCTACGTCTGCTCTCTACAACAGTCCTTCTGCACCCCAGTCTTCAAACTCTGCTCTCTGTAACAGTTCTTCTGCACCGCAGTACCCAACCTCTGCTCTCTGTAGTGGTTCTTCTGCACCCCAGTCTTTAAACTCTGCTTTCTTTATCAGTCCTTCTGTACCTCAGTCTCCAACCTCTGCTCTCTGTAACAGTCCTTCTGCACCTCAGTCTTCAACCTCTGCTCTCTGCAATTGACCTTCTGCTCCTAAGTATCCAACCTCTACTCTCTGTAACAGTTCTTATGCATCTCAGTCTTCAAACTCTACTCTCTGGAAGATACTTTTGCAAACCAATCTCCAAAATCTTCTCTCTGTAACAGTCCTTCTGCACCCCTTCTCAAAACTCTGCTCTCTGTAACAGGCTTTCTGCACCCCAGTCTCCAACATCTCCTCTCTGGAACAGTCCTTCTGCACAGAAATCTCCAACCTCTGCTCTCTGCAACAGTCCTTCTGCACCCAAGCCTCCAATATCGGCTCTCTGAATTAGTCCTTCTGCACCTCAACTGAGAATTCTGCTCTCTTCCACCATCTTTCTGCACCCCAGTCTTCAACCTCTATTCTCTGCAACAGTCCTTCTGCATCCCAGTCTCCAACCTCTGCTCTCTGTAACAGTCCTTCTGCACCAAAGTCTCGAAATTCTGCTCTCTGCAAGAGTCCTTCTGAATCACAGTCTCCAACCTCTTCTGTATGCAACAATAATTCTGCATCCCAGTCTCCAACATTTGCTTTCTGTATCAGTACTGCACCCCAGTCAAAAATCTGCTCTCTGATACAGTTCTTCTTCACCTCAGTCTCCAAACTCTGCTCTCTGTAACAGTCCTTCTGCACACAAGTCTCCAGTCTCTGCTCTCTGCAACGATCCTTCTTCACCCCAGTGTCCAAACTCTGCTCTCTGTAACAGTCCTTCTGCACCACAGTCTTTAACCTCTGCTCTCTGCAACAGTCCTTCTGCACCCCAGTCTCCAAACTCTGCTCTCTGCAACACTCCTTCTACACCCCGTCTCAAACCTCTGCTCCCTGTAAGATCCTTCTGCACACCTGTATCCAACCTCTGATCTCTGTAATGGTGTTTCTTCATCCCCGTCTCTAAACTCTGCTTACCGTATCAGTCCTTCTGCACCACAGGCTTCAACTTCTGCTCTCCTTAACAGTCTTTCTGCACCCCACCTTCAACCTCTGCTCTCTGCAACAGTCTTTCTGCACGCCAGTTTGAAACTCTGCACTCTGCAACATTCCTTCTGTACCCCAGTCTCCAACCTCTGATCTCTGTATCAGTCCTTCTGCACCCAAGTCTCCAAACTCTACTCTCTGTAACAGTTCTTCTGCACCTCAGTCTCCAAATTATGCTCTCTGTAACAAACCTTCTGCAAATCAGTCTCCAACCTATTTTCCACAGTCTACAACATCTGCTCTCTGTAAAAGTTCTTCTGTACTGCAGTCTCCAACCTCTGCTCTCTGTAACAGGCCTTCTGCACCCAAGTCTCCAAACTCTGCTCTCTTTAACAGTCATTCTCCACCCCAGTCTCCGACATCTGCTCTCTGCAACAGTCTTTCTGCACCAAGTTTCCATACTTTGCTCGCTGTATGATGCTTCTGCACCCCAGTCTCCCAACTCTGCCCTCTGTATCAGTCCTTCTGCACCCCAGTCTCCAATATCTGCTCTCTACAACAGTGCTTCAGCACCTCAGTCTCCAGACTCTGCTCTTTGTATGATGCTTCTGCACCCCAGTCTACAACCTCTGCTCTCGGAAACAGTCCATCTACACCTTAGTCTCCATAATCTGCTATGCAACAGTCCTTCTGCACCCCAGTCTCCAACCTATGCTCTCTGTAAGATAATCCTGCACACCTTTCTCCAACCTCTTCTCTCTGTAACAGTCCTTCTGTAACGCAGTCTCCAACCTCTGCTTTATGCAACAGTCCTTTTGCACCCCAGTCTCCAACCTCTGCTTTATGCAACAGTCCTTCTACACCCCAGTCTCC
The DNA here is from genome assembly GCF_052094955.1 of Ictidomys tridecemlineatus. Classification (NCBI taxonomy): domain Eukaryota; kingdom Metazoa; phylum Chordata; class Mammalia; order Rodentia; family Sciuridae; genus Ictidomys; species Ictidomys tridecemlineatus. Next base: position 3,716 of record NW_027525518.1, on the reverse strand, counting down.
AAACTCTGCTCCCTGCAACAGTCCTTCAAAACCCCAGTCTCCATACTCTGCTCACCCCAATGATCCTTCTGCACCCCAGTTTCGAACCCATGTTCTCTGTAACAATCCTTCTGTACCGTACGTGTCCTTATGTACTCCAGTATCCAACCTCTGCTTTCTGAATCAGTCGTTTCGAACCACAATCTCCAAACTATGCCCTCTGTATCAGTCCTTGTGCAACTTAGTCTGCAAACTCTGCTTTCTGAAACAGTCCTCTTGAACCCCAGCGTCCATTTTCTGCTCTCTGCAAAAGTCCTTTTCCACAGCTGTCTCCAACATCTGCTCTCTGCAACAGTTCTTCTCCACCCCAGTCTCCAACCTCTGCTCTTTTTAACAGTCCTTCAGTACTGCAGTCTCCAACCACAGCTCTCTGTAAGGGTCCTTCTGCACACGAGTCTCCAAGCTCTGCTTTCGGTCTTAGTCCTTCTGCACCCGAGTCTCCAACCTTTGTTCTGTGTAACTTTCCTTCTTCACCTTACTCTCCAACCTCTACTCTCTGCTACAGTCCTTCTTCACCCCAATCTCCAACCTATACTCTCTGCAACAATCCTTCTACACCCCAGTCTAAAACCTCTGCTCTCTGCAACAGTCCTTCTGCACCCCAGTCTCCAAACTCTGCTCTCTATATCAATCATTCTGCACCTCAATCTCCAAGCTCTGCTCTCTGCAACGGTCTTTCTGCACCTCGGTCTCCAAACTCTAATCTCTTCAACAGTGCTTCTGGACCTCAATCTCCAAACTTTGATCTCTCTAAGATCCTGCTGCAACCCAGTCTTCAAACTCTGCTCTCTGTAAGAGTCCTTCTGCACACCAGTCTCCAAACTCTGCTCTCTGTAATAGGCCTTCTGCACCCCAGTCTCCAACCTCTGCTGTCTTTATCAGTCCTTCTGCACCACAGTCTCCAACCTCTGCTCTCTGCAACAATCCTTCAGCACCCTGTCTCCAACCTGTGCTCGCTACAACAGTTCTTGTTCAACCAGTCTCCAACATCTGCTCTCTGCAACAGTTCTTTTATAAATCAGTCTGAAATCTCTGCTCTCTGAAACAATCCCTCTGCACCCCAGTCTCCAAACTCTGCTCGCTGTAACAGTCCTTCTGTACATCAGTCTCCAACCTCTTTTTTCTGTGAGACCCTTCTGAAATCCAGTCTGCAAACTCTGCTCACTGAAACAGTCTTTCTGCACCCCATCACCAAACTCTGCTCTCTGTAATAATAATTCTGCACCTCAGTCTCCAACCTCTGCTCTCTGCAAAGGTGCTTCTGCACCCCAGTCTCCAACATCTGTTCTCTGCAACAGTTCTTCTGCACCCTATTTTCCAACCTCTGAACTCTGTAGCAGTCCTTCTGTTCCGGAGTCTCCAACCTCTGCTCTCTTTATCCGTCCTTCTGCACCCCAGTCTTCAACATCTGCTTTCTCAATAAGTCCTTCTGAACCCACTCTCCAAACTCTCCTCTCTTTAACAGTCTTTCTGCACCTCAGTCTCTAACCTCTGTTTTCTGTAACAGTCTTCCTGCACCCCAGTCTTTAGCCTCTGCTCTCTGCAACATTCATTTTGCACCCCAGTCTCCTACCTGTGCTCTCTGTAAAAGTCCTTCTGCACATCAGTCTCCAAACACTTCTCTCAGCAACGGTCATTATGCACCCAAGTCTCCAACTTCTGTTCTCTGCAACTGTTATTCTGAACCTCAGTCTCCAATCTCTGCTCTCTGTCAGAGGCCTTCTGCACTCCAGTCTCCAACCTCTTCTCTCTGTAACAGGCCTTCTGCACCCAAGTCTCCAAACTCTGCTCTCTTTAACAGTCCTTCTGCACCCCAGTCTCCAACCTCTGCTATCTGCAACAGTCATTCTGCACCTCAGGCTCCATACTTCGCTCGCTGTAAGATGCTTCTGCACACCAGTCTCCCAACTCTGCCCTCTGTATCAGTCCTTCTGCACCCCAGTCTCTGCTCTCTGCAAACAGTTTTTCTGCACCTCAGTCTCCAAACTCTGCTCTCTGTATGATGCTTCTGCACCCCAGTCTACAACCTCTGCTCACTGTAACAGTCCTTCTACACCCTTGTCTCCATGATCTGCTCTGCAACAGTCTTTCTGCACCCCAGTCTCCAACCTATGGTCACTGTAAGATAATTTTGAACACCTGTCTCCAACCTCTGCTCTCTGTAAGTCCTTCTGTACTGCAGTCTCTAACCTCTGCTCTCTGTTACGGTCCTTACGCACCCGAGTCTCCAAACTCTGCGTTATGTATCAGTCATTCTGCACCCCAGTCTCAGACCTCTGCTCTCTGTAACAGTCCTCTTGCACCTCAAACTCCAACCTCTGTTCTCTCCAAAAGTCCTTCTGCGCCCCAATCTCAAACCTCTGCTCTCTGCAACAGTCGTTCTGCACCTCAGTGTGCAAACTCTGCTCTCTGTAAGATCCTTCTGAAACCCAGTCTTCAACCTCTGCTTTCTGCAATGGTCCTTCTGCAACGAAGTCTCCAAACACTAATCTCTAAAACAGTTATTCTGCACCCCAATCTCAAACCTCTGCTCTCAGTAACAGTCCTTCTTTACCACAGTCTCCAACCTCTGTTCTCTTTAAGGGTCCTTCTGCACCACATTCTCCAACCTCTGTTTTCTGTATCAATCCTTCTGCACCACATTCTCAAAACTCTGCTGTCTGTATCAGTCCTTCTGCACTTCAGTCTGCAACCTCTGCTGTCTGCAATAGTCCATATTCACCCCAGTCTGAAAATACTGCTCTCTGCAATTTTCCTTCTCTACACCAGTCTCCAACATCTGCTCTCTGCAACAGTCCTTCTCCAACCCAGTCTCCATCCTCTATTCTCTGCAACAGTCCTTCTGCACCACAGTCTCCAACCTCTGCTCTCTGAAACAGTCTTTCTACACCCTAGTCTCCATAATATGCTCTGCAACAGTCCTCCTGCACCCCAGTTTTCAATCTATGCTCTGTAACAGTCCTTTTTCACCCTGCTTTCCAACCTCTGCTCTCAAGTACAATCCCTCTGCACCCCAGTCTACAATCTCTGCTCGCTGCAACAGTCTTTGTGCACCCAAATCTACAACATCTGATCTCTGCAATAATTCTTCTGTACCTCAGTCTGAAAACTCTGCTCTCTGCAATTATCCTTCTGCACCTGAGTCTCCAACCTCTGCTCTCTGTAACAGTCTTTCTGTACCTCAGTCTCCAACTTCTGCTCTGTATCAGTCCTGATCCCCTGTCTCCCACATCTGCTCTCTGTAACTGTCCTCTTCACCTCAGTCTTCAACCTCTGCTCTGTGTAAGAGTCCTTCTGATTCTCAGTCTGGAAACTCTGCTGACTGCAACGATCCTTCTGTACCCCAGTCTCCAACCTCTGTTCTCTGCAATGATCCTTCTGAAACTCAGTCTCCAACCTCTACTCTCTGTAACAATCCTTCTGCACCTCAGTCTTCAACATCTGCTCTCTGTAAAATTTTTCTGCAAGAAAGTCTCCAAACTCTGCCATCAGAAACACTACTTCTGGAGCCCTTCTCCAAACTCTGCTCTCCATAACAGGCCTTCTGAAACCAAGTCTCTAACCTCTTCTCTCTTTAACAGTCCTGCTGCACCTCGGTCTACAAACTCTGCTCTCTGTAAGATCATTCTGCAACCTTGTCTAAAAACTCTGCTCTCTGTAACAATCCTTCTGCACCT
>NW_027525517.1:0-18737 GCF_052094955.1 Ictidomys tridecemlineatus | reverse complement strand
ACCGGTTTCATTTTGAGGTTTCACTCTGTTTTCTCCTATAGGGATACATGTATTTGGAACTCTAAATCAAACACGGTTTGTGCTAGCTCTTTGAAACTTGACACAATAAAGCAGTTTCAAGTTCTAACTCTATGGTTTGTTTGCTGTTGATGTAGCCCTAAGCAGAGACTGGCGAGAATCACTTTCATGGAAAGGGCCTGCCAAGCTTCAAAAAAACTAAGAGTTGCCTGAAATCTCAGCACACACTTTTTCACCCAATCTTGATGAAACTTTCAGGTAATGATCAGTACACCAATCCCACTAGGCTCGCCAAATTTCGTTCTTCTATGTTAAACCGTTCGTTGGCAGTAACCGGTTTCATTTTGAGGTTTCACTCTGTTTTCTCCTATAGGAATACATGTATTTGGAACTCTAAATCAAACACGGTTTGTGCTAGCTCTTTTAAACTTGACACAATAAAGCAGTTTCAAGTTCTATATCTGTAGTTTGTTTGCTGTTGATGTAGCCCTAAGCAGAGACTGGCGAGAATCACTTTCATGGAAAGGGCCTGCCAAGCTTCCAAAATCTAGGAGTTGCCTGAAATTATAGCACACACTTTTTCACCCAATCTTGATGAAACTTTCAGGTAATGATCAGTACACCAATCCCACTTGGCTCGCCAAATTTCGTTCTTCTAGGTTAAACCGTTCGTTGGCAGTAACCGGTTTCATTTTGAGGTTTCACTCTGTTTTCTCCTATAGGGATACATGTATTTGGAACTCTAAATCAAACACGGTTTGTGCTAGCTCTTTGAAACTTGACACAATAAAGCAGTTTCAATTTCTATCTGTATGGTTTGTTTGCTGTTGATGTAGCCCTAAGCAGAGACTGGCGAGAATCACTTTCAAGGAAAGGGCCTGCCAAGCTTCCAAAAAACTAAGAGTTGCCTGAAATCTCAGTACACACTTTTTCACTCAATCTTGATGAAACTTTCAGGTAATGATCAGTTCACCAATCCCACTTGGCTCGCCAAATTTCGTTCTTCTAGGTTAAACCGTTCGTTGGCAGTAACCGGTTTCATTTTGAGGTTTCACTCTGTTTTCTCCTATAGGGATACATGTATTTGGAACTCTAAATCAAACACGGTTTGTGCCAGCTCTTTGAAACCTGACACAATAAAGCAGTTTCAAGTTCTATCTCTATGGTTTGTTTGCTGTTGATGTAGCCCTAAGCAGAGACTGGCGAGAATCACTTTCATGGAAAGGGCCTGCCAAGCTTCCAAAAAACTACGAGTTCTTAAAATCTCAGCACACACTTTTTCACCCAATCTTGATGAAACTTTCAGGTAATGATCAGTACACCAATCCCACTTGGCTATCCAAATTTTGTTCTTCTAGGTTAAACCGTTCGTTGGCAGTAACCGGTTTCATTTTGAGGTTTCACTCTGTTTTCTCCTATAGGGATACATGTATTTGGAACTCTAAATCAAACACGGTTTCTGCTAGCTTTTTGAAACTTGACACAATAAAGCAGTTTCAAGTTCTATCTCTATGGTTTGTTTGCTGTTGATGTAGCCCTTAGCAGAGACTGGCGAGAATCACTTTCATGGAAAGGGCCTGCCAAGCTTCCAAAAAACTAAGAGTTCTTAAAATCTCAGCACACACTTTTTCACCCAATCTTGATGAATCTTTCAGGTAATGATCAGTACACCAATCCCACTTGGCTCGCCAAATTTCGTTCTTCTAGGTTAAACCATTCGTTGGCAGTAACTGGTTTCATTTTGAGGTTTCACTCTGTTTTCTCCTATAGGGATACATGTATTTGGAACTCTAAATCAAACACGGTTTGTGCTAGCTCTTTGAAACTTGACACAATAAAGCAGTTTCAAGTTCTATCTCTATGGTTTGTTTGCTGTTGATGTAGCCCTAAGCAGAGACTGGCGAGAATCACTTTCATGGAAAGGGCCTGCCTAGCTTCCAAAAAACTACGAGTTGCCTGAAATCTCAGCACACACTTTTTCACCCAATCTTGATGAAACTTTCAGGTAATGATCAGTACACCAATCCCACTTGGATGGCCAAATTTCGTTCTTCTAGGTTAAACCGTTCGTTGGCAGTAACCGGTTTCATTTTGAGGTTTCACTCTGTTTTCTCCTATAGGGATACATGTATTTGGAACTCTAAATCAAACACGGTTTGTGCTAGCTCTTTGAAACTTGACACAATAAAGCAGTTTCAAGTTCTAACTCTATGGTTTGTTTGCTGTTGATGTAGCCCTAAGCAGAGACTGGCGAGAATCACTTTCATGGAAAGGGCCTGCCAAGCTTCAAAAAAACTAAGAGTTGCCTGAAATCTCAGCACACACTTTTTCACCCAATCTTGATGAAACTTTCAGGTAATGATCAGTACACCAATCCCACTAGGCTCGCCAAATTTCGTTCTTCTAGGTTAAACCGTTCGTTGGGAGTAACCGGTTTCATTTGAGGTTTCACTCTGTTTTCTCCTATAGGGATACATGTATTTGGAACTCTACATCAAACACGGTTTGTGCTAGCTCTTTGAAACTTAACACAATAAAGCAGTTTCAAGTTCTATCTATATGGTTTGTTTGCTGTTGATGGAGCCCTAAGCAGAGACTGGCGAGAATCACTTTCATGGAAAGGGCCTGCCAAGCTTCCAAAAAACTACGAGTTGCCTGAAATCTCAGCACACACTTTTTCACCCAATCTTGATGAAACTTTCAGGTAATGATCAGTACACCAATCCCACTTGGCTCGCCAAATTTTGTTCTTCTATGTTAAACCGTTCGTTGGCAGTAACCGGTTTCATTTTGAGGTTTAACTTTGTTTTCTCCTATAGGGATACATGTATTTGGAACTCTAAATCAAACACGGTTTGTGCTAGCTCTTTGAAACTTGACACAATAAAGCAGTTTCAAGTTCTATCTCTATGGTTTGTTTGGTGTTGATGTAGCCCTAAGCAGAGACGGGCGAGAATCACTTTCATGGAAAGGGCCTGCCTACCTTCCTAAAAACTACGAGGTGCATGAAATCTCAGCACACACTTTTTTACCCAATCTTGATGAAACTTTCAGGTAATGATCAGTACACCAATCCCACTTGGCTCGCCAAATTTCGTTCTTCTAGGTTAAACCGTTCGTTGGCAGTAACCGGTTTCATTTTGAGGTTTCACTCTGTTTTCTCCTATAGGGATACATGTATTTGGAACTCTAAATCAAACACGGTTTGTGCTAGCTCTTTGAAACTTGACACAATAAAGCAGTTTCAAGTTCTATCTCTATGGTTTGTTTGCTGTTGATGTAGCCCTAAGCAGAGACGGGCGAGAATCACTTTCATGGAAAGGGCCTGCCAAGCTTCCAAAAAACTACGAGTTGCCTGAAATCTAAGTACACACTTTTTCACTCAATCTTGATGAAACTTTCAGGTAATGATCAGTACACCAATCCCACTTGGCTCACGAAATTTTGTTCTTCTAGGTTAAAACGTTCGTTGGCAGTAACCGGTTTCATTTTGAGGTTTCACTCTGTTTTCTCCTATAGGGATACATGTATTTGGAACTCTAAATCAAACACAGTTTCTGCTAGCTCTTTGAAACTTGACACAATAAAGCAGTTTCAAGTTCTGTCTCTATTGTTTGTTTGCTGTTGATGTAGCCCTAAGCAGAGACTGGCGAGAATCACTTTCATGGAAAGGGCCTGCCAAGCTTCCAAAAAACTACGAGTTGCCTGAAATCTCAGCACACACTTTTTCACCCAATCTTGATGAAACTTTCAGATAATGATCAGTACACCAATCCCACTTGGCTCGCCAAATTTCGTTCTTCTAGGTTAAACCGTTCGTTGGCAGTAACCGGGAGTTTCATTTTGAGGTTTCACTCTGTTTTCTCCTATAGGGATACATGTATTTGGAACTCTAAATCAAACACGGTTTCTGCTAGCTCTTTGAAACTTGACACAATAAAGCAGTTTCAAGTTCTATCTCTATGGTTTGTTTGCTGTTGATGTAGCCCTAAGTAGAGACTGGCGAGAATCACTTTCATGGAAAGGGCCTGCCAAGCTTCCAAAAAACTACGAGTTGCCTGTAATCTCAACACACTTTTTCACCCAATCTTGATGAAACTTTCAGGTAATGATCAGTACACCAATCCCACTTGGCTCGCCAAATTTCGTTCTTCTAGGTTAAACCGTTCGTTGGCAGTAACCGGTTTCATTTTGAGGTTTCACTCTGTTTTCTCCTATAGGGATACATGTATTTGGAACTCTAAATCAAACACGGTTTGTGCTAGCTCTTTGAAACTTGACACAATAAAGCAGTTTCAAGTTCTATCTCTATGGTTTGTTTGCTGTTGATGTAGCCCTAAGCAGAGACTGGCGAGAATCACTTTCATGGAAAGGGCCTGCCAAGCTTCCAAAAAACTACGAGTTGCCTGAAATCTAAGTACACAGTTTTTCACTCAATCTTGATGAAACTTTCAGGTAATGATCAGTACACCAATCCCACTTGACTCGCCAAATTTCGTTCTTCTAGGTTAAACCGTTCGTTGGCAGTAACCGGTTTCATTTTGAGGTTTCACTCTGTTTTCTCCTATAGGGATACATGTATTTGGAACTCTAAATCAAACACGGTTTGTGCTAGCTCTTTGAAACTTGACACAATAAAGCAGTTTCAAGTTCTATTTCTATGGTTTGTTTGGTGTTGATGTAGCCCTAAGCAGAGACTGGCGAGAATCACTTTCAAGGAAAGGGCCTGCCAAGCTTCCAAAAAACTACGAGTTTCCTGAAATCTAAGTACACACTTTTTCACTCAATCTTGATGAAACTTTCAGGTAATGATCAGTACACCAATCCCACTTGGCTCACCAAATTTTGTTCTTCTAGGTTAAACAGTTCGTTGGCAGTAACCGGTTTCATTTTGAGGTTTCACTCTGTTTTCTCCTATAGGGATACATGTATTTGGAACTCTAAATCAAACACAGTTTCTGCTAGCTCTTTGAAACTTGACACAATAAAGCAGTTTCAAGTTCTATCTCTATCGTTTGTTTGCTGTTGATGTAGCCCTAAGCAGAGACTGGCGAGAATCGCTTTCATGGAAAGGGCCTGCCTACCTTCCAAAAAACTACGAGGTGCATGAAATCTCAGCACACACTTTTTTACCCAATCTTGATGAAACTTTCAGGTAATGATCAGTACACCAATCCCACTTGGCTCACCAAATTTCGTTCTTCTATGTTAAACCGTTCGTTGGCAGTAACCGGTTTCATTTTGAGGTTTCACTCTGTTTTCTCCTATAGGAATACATGTATTTGGAACTCTAAATCAAACACGGTTTGTGCTAGCTCTTTTAAACTTGACACAATAAAGCAGTTTCAAGTTCTATCTCTATGGTTTGTTTGCTGTTGATGTAGCCCTAAGCAGAGACTGGCGAGAATCACTTTCATGGAAAGGGCCTGCCAAGCTTCCAAAAATCTATGAGTTGCCTGAAATGTCAGCACACACTTTTTCACCCAATCTTGATGAAACTTTCAGGTAATGATCAGTACACCAATCCCACTTGGCTCGCCAAATTTCGTTCTTCTAGGTTAAACCGTTCGTTGGCAGTAACCGGTTTCATTTTGAGGTTTCACTCTGTTTTCTCCTATAGGGATACATGTATTTGGAACTCTAAATCAAACACGGTTTGTGCTAGCTCTTTGAAACTTGACACAATAAAGCAGTTTCAAGTTCTATCTGTATGGTTTGTTTGCTGTTGATGTAGCCCTAAGCAGAGACTGGCGAGAATCACTTTCAAGGAAAGGGCCTGCCAAGCTTCCAAAAAACTAAGAGTTGCCTGAAATCTCAGTACACACTTTTTAACTCAATCGTGATGAAACTTTCAGGTAATGATCAGTTCACCAATCCCACTTGGCTCGCCAAATTTCGTTCTTCTAGGTTAAACCGTTCGTTGGCAGTAACCGGTTTCATTTTGAGGTTTCACTCTGTTTTCTCCTATAGGGATACATGTATTTGGAACTCTAAATCAAACACGGTTTGTGCCAGCTCTTTGAAACCTGACACAATAAAGCAGTTTCAAGTTCTATCTCTATGGTTTGTTTGCTGTTGATGTAGCCCTAAGCAGAGACTGGCGAGAATCACTTTCATGGAAAGGGCGTGCCAAGCTTCCAAAAAACTACGAGTTCTTAAAATCTCAGCACACACTTTTTCACCCAATCTTGATGAAACTTTCAGGTAATGATCAGTACACCAATCCCACTTGGCTATCCAAATTTTGTTTTTCTAGGTTAAACCGCTCGTTGGCAGTAACCGGTTTCATTTTGTGGTTTCACTCTGTTTTCTCCTATAGGGATACATGTATTTGGTACTCTAAATCAAACACGGTTTCTGCTAGCTTTTTGAAACTTGACACAATAAAGCAGTTTCAAGTTCTATCTCTATGGTTTGTTTGCTGTTGATGTAGCCCTTAGCAGAGACTGGCGAGAATCACTTTCATGGAAAGGGCCTGCCAAGCTTCCAAAAAACTACGAGTTCTTAAAATCTCAGCACACACTTTTTCACCCAATCTTGATGAATCTTTCAGGTAATGATCAGTACACCAATCCCACTTGGCTTGCCAAATTTCGTTCTTCTAGGTTAAACCGTTCGTTGGCAGTAACTGGTTTCATTTTGAGGTTCCACTCTGTTTTCTCCTATAGGGATACATGTATTTGGAACTCTAAATGAAACACGGTTTGTGCTAGCTCTTTGAAACTTGACACAATAAAGCAGTTTCAAGTTCTATCTCTATGGTTTGTTTGCTGTTGATGTAGCCCTAAGCAGAGACTGGCGAGAATCACTTTCATGGAAAGGGCCTGCCAAGCTTCCAAAAAACTACGAGTTGCCTGAAATCTCAGCACACACTTTTTCACCCAATCTTGATGAAACTTTCAGGTAATGATCAGTACACCAATCCCACTTGGCTCGCCAAATTTCGTTCTTCTAGGTTAAACCGTTCGTTGGCAATAACCGGTTTCATTTTGAGGTTTCATTCTGTTTTCTCCTATAGGGATACATGTATTTGGAACTCTAAATCAAACACAGTTTCTGCTAGCTCTTTGAAACTTGACACAATAAAGCAGTTTCAAGTTCTATCTCTATCGTTTGTTTGCTGTTGATGTAGCCCTAAGCAGAGACTGGCGAGAATCGCTTTCATGGAAAGGGCCTGCCTACCTTCCAAAAAACTACGAGGTGCATGAAATCTCAGCACACACTTTTTTACCCAATCTTGATGAAACTTTCAGGTAATGATCAGTACACCAATCCCACTTGGCTCGCCAAATTTAGTTCTTCTAGGTTAAACCGTTCCTTGGCAGTAACCGGGAGTTTCATTTTGAGCTTTCACTCTGTTTTCTCCTATAGGGATACATGTATTTGGAACTCTAAATCAAACACGGTTTGTGCTAGCTCTTTGAAACTTGACACAATAAAGCAGTTTCAAGTTCTATCTCTATGGTTTGTTTGCTGTTGATGTAGCCCTAAGTAGAGACTGGCGAGAATCACTTTCATGGAAAGGGCCTGCCAAGCTTCCAAAAAACTACGAGTTGCCTGAAATCTCAGCACACACTTTTTCACCCAATCTTGATGAAACTTTCAGGTAATGATCAGTACACCAATCCCACTTGGCTCGCCAAATTTCGTTCTTCTATGTTAAACCGTTCGTTGGCAGTAACCGGTTTCATTTTGAGGTTTCACTCTGTTTTCTCCTATAGGAATACATGTATTTGGAACTCTAAATCAAACACGGTTTGTGCTAGCTCTTTTAAACTTGACACAATAAAGCAGTTTCAAGTTCTATCTCTATGGTTTGTTTGCTGTTGATGTAGCCCTAAGCAGAGACTGGTGAGAATCACTTTCATGGAAAGGGCCTGCCAAGCTTCCAAAAATCTATGAGTTGCCTGAAATGTCAGCACACACTTTTTCACCCAATCTTGATGAAACTTTCAGGTAATGATCAGTACACAAATCCCACTTGGCTAGCCAAATTTCGTTCTTCTAGGTTAAACCGTTCGTTGGCAGTAACCGGTTTCATTTTGAGGTTTCACTCTGTTTTCTCCTATAGGGATACATGTATTTGGAACTCTAAATCAAACACGGTTTGTGCTAGCTCTTTGAAACTTGACACAATAAAGCAGTTTCAAGTTCTATCTGTATGGTTTGTTTGCTGTTGATGTAGCCCTAAGCAGAGACTGGCGAGAATCACTTTCAAGGAAAGGGCCTGCCAAGCTTCCAAAAAACTAAGAGTTGCCTGAAATCTCAGTACACACTTTTTCACTCAATCTTGATGAAACTTTCAGGTAATGATCAGTTCACCAATCCCACTTGGCTCGCCAAATTTCGTTCTTCTAGTTTAAACCGTTCGTTGGCAGTAACCGGTTTCATTTTGAGGTTTCACTCTGTTTTCTCCTATAGGGATACATGTATTTGGAACTCTAAATCAAACACGGTTTGTGCCAGCTCTTTGAAACCTGACACAATAAAGCAGTTTCAAGTTCTATCTCTATGGTTTGTTTGCTGTTGATGTAGCCCTAAGCAGAGACTGGCGAGAATCACTTTCATGGAAAGGGCCTGCCAAGCATCCAAAAAACTACGAGTTCTTAAAATCTCAGCACACACTTTTTCACCCAATCTTGATGAATCTTTCAGGTAATGATCAGTACACCAATCCCACTTGGCTCGCCAAATTTCGTTCTTCTAGGTTAAACCATTCGTTGGCAGTAACTGGTTTCATTTTGAGGTTTCACTCTGTTTTCTCCTATAGGGATACATGTATTTGGAACTCTAAATCAAACACGGTTTGTGCTAGCTCTTTGAAACTTGACACAATAAAGCAGTTTCAAGTTCTAACTCTATGGTTTGTTTGCTGTTGATGTAGCCCTAAGCAGAGACTGGCGAGAATCACTTTCATGGAAAGGGCCTGCCAAGCTTCAAAAAAACTAAGAGTTGCATGAAATCTCAGCACACACTTTTTCACCCAATCTTGATGAAACTTTCAGGTAATGATCAGTACACCAATCCCACTAGGCTCGCCAAATTTCGTTCTTCTAGGTTAAACCGTTCGTTGGGAGTAACCGGTTTCATTTTGAGGTTTCACTCTGTTTTCTCCTATAGGGATACATGTATTTGGAACTCTACATCAAACACGGTTTGTGCTAGCTCTTTGAAACTTAACACAATAAAGCAGTTTCAAGTTCTATCTATATGGTTTGTTTGCTGTTGATGGAGCCCTAAGCAGAGACTGGCGAGAATCATTTTCATGGAAAGGGCCTGCAAAGCTTCCAAAAAACTACGAGTTGCCTGAAATCTCAGCACACACTTTTTCACCCAATCTTGATGAAACTTTCAGGTAATGATCAGTACACCAATCCCACTTGGCTCGCCAAATTTTGTTCTTCTATGTTAAACTGTTCGTTGGCAATAACCGGTTTCAGTTTGAGGTTTCACTCTGTTTTCTCCTATAGGGATACATGTATTTGGAACTCTAAATCAAACACAGTTTGTGCTAGCTCTTTGAAACTTGACACAATAAAGCAGTTTCAAGTTCTATCTCTATGGTTTGTTGCTGTTGATATAGCCCTAAGCAGACACTGGCGAGAATCACTTTCATGGAAAGGGCCTGCGAAGCTTCCAAAAAACTACGAGTTGCCTGAAATCTCAGCACACACTTTTTCACCCAATCTTGATGAAACTTTCAGGTAATGATCAGTACACCAATCCCACTTGGCTCGCCCAATTTCGTTCTTCTAGGTTAAACCGTTCGTTGGCAGTAACCGGTTTCATTTTGAGGTTTCACTCTGTTTTCTCCTATAGGGATACATGTATTTGGAACTCTAAATCAAACACGGTTTGTGCTAGCTATTTGAAACTTGACACAATAAAGCAGTTTCAAGTTCTATCTCTATGGTTTGTTTGCTGTTGATGTAGCCCTAAGCAGAGACTGGCGAGAATCACTTTCAAGGAAAGGGCCTGCCAAGCTTCCAAAAAAACTACGAGTTGCCTGAAATCTCAGTACACACTTTTTCACTCAATCTTGATGAAACTTTCAGGTAATGATCAGTACACCAATCCCACTTGGCTCGCCAAATTTTGTTCTTCTAGGTTAAACCGTTCGTTGGCAGTAACCGGTTTCATTTTGAGGTTTCACTTTGTTTTCTCCTATAGGGATACATGTATTTGGAACTCTAAATCAAACACGGTTTGTGCCAGCTCTTTGAAACTTGACACAATAAAGCAGTTTCAAGTTCTATCTCTATGGTTTGTTTGCTGTTGATGTAGCCCTAAGCAGAGACTGGCGAGAATCACTTTCATGGAAAGGGCCTGCCAAGCTTCCAAAAAACTACGAGTTGCCTGAAATATCAGCACAGACTTTTTCACCCAATCTTGCTGAAACTTTCAGGTAATGATCAGTACACCAATCCCACTTGGCTCGCCAAATTTCGTTCTTCTAGGTTAAACCGTTCGTTGGCAATAACCGGTTTCATTTTGAGGTTTCATTCTGTTTTCTCCTATAGGGATACATGTATTTGGAACTCTAAATCAAACACGGTTTGTGCTAGCTCTTTGAAACTTGACACAATAAAGCAGTTTCAAGTTCTATCTCTATGGTTTGTTTGCTGTTGATGTAGCCCTAAGCAGAGACTGGCGAGAATCACTTTCATGGAAAGGGCCTGCCTAGCTTCCATAAAACTACGAGTTGCCTGAAATCTCAGCACACACTTTTCACCCAATCTTGATGAAACTTTCAGGTAATGATCAGTACACCAATCCCACTAGGCTCGCCAAATTTCGTTCTTCTAGGTTAAACCGTTCGTTTGGAGTAACCGGTTTCATTTTGAGGTTTCACTCTGTTTTCTCCTATAGGGATACATGTATTTTGAACTCTACATCAAACACGGTTTGTGCTAGCTCTTTGAAACTTAACACAATAAAGCAGTTTCAAGTTCTATCTATATGGTTTGTTTGCTGTTGATGGAGCCCTAAGCAGAGACTGGCGAGAATCACTTTCATGGAAAGGGCCTGCCAAGCTTCCAAAAACTACGAGTTGCCTGAAATCTCAGCACACACTTTTTCACCCCAATCTGATGAAACTTTCAGGTAATGATCAGTACACCAATCCCACTTGGCTCGCCAAATTCGTTCTTCTAGGTTAAAACCGTTCGTTGGCAGTAACCGGGAGTTTCATTTTGAGGTTTCACTCTGTTTTCTCCTATAGGGATACATGTATTTGGAACTCTAAATCAAACACGGTTTGTGCTAGCTCTTTGAAACTTGACACAATAAAGCAGTTTCAAGTTCTATCTCTATGGTTTGTTTGCTGTTGATGTAGCCCTAAGTAGAGACTGGCGAGAATCACTTTCATGGAAAGGGCCTGCCAAGCTTCCAAAAAACTACGAGTTGCCTGTAATCTCAGCACACTTTTTCACCCAATCTTGATGAAACTTTCAGGTAATGATCAGTACACCAAGCCCACTTGGCTCGCCAAATTTCGTTCTTCTAGGTTAAACCGTTCGTTGGCAGTAACCGGTTTCATTTTGAGGTTTCACTCTGTTTTCTCCTATAGGGATACATGTATTTGGAACTCTAAATCAAACACGTTTGTGCTAGCTCTTTGAAACTTGACACAATAAAGCAGTTTCAAGTTCTATCTCTATGGTTTGTTTGCTGTTGATGTAGCCCTAAGAAGAGACTGGCGAGAATCACTTTCATGGAAAGGGGCCTGCCAAGCTTCCAAAAACCTACGAGTTGCCTGAAATCTCAGCACACACTTTTTCACCAATCTTGATGAACTTTCAGGTAAAGATCAGTACACCAATCCCACTTGGCTGGCCAAATTTCGTTCTTCTAGGTTAAACCGTTCGTTGGCAGTAACCGGTTTCATTTTGAGGTTTCACTCTGTTTTCTCCTATAGGGATACATGTATTTGGAACTCTAAATCAAACACGGTTTGTGCTAGCTCTTTGAAACTTGACACAATAAAGCAGTTTCAAGTTCTATCTGTATGGTTTGTTTGCTGTTGATGTAGCCCTAAGCAGAGATGGCGAGAATCACTTTCATGGAAAGGGCCTGCCAAGCTTCCAAAAAACTACGAGTTGCCTGAAATCTCAGCACACACTTTTTCACCCAATCTTGATGAAACTTTCAGATAATGATCAGTACACCAATCCCACTTGGCTCGCCAAATTTCGTTCTTCTAGGTTAAACCGTTCGTTGGCAGTAACCGGGAGTTTCATTTTGAGGTTTCACTCTGTTTTCTCCTATAGGGATACATGTATTTGGAACTCTAAATCAAAACACGGTTTCTGCTAGCTCTTTGAAACTTGACACAATAAAGCAGTTTCAAGTTCTATCTCTATGGTTTGTTTGCTGTTGATGTAGCCCTAAGCAGAGACTGGCGAGAATCACTTTCATGTAAAGGGGCTGCCAAGCTTCCAAAAATCTACGAGTGCCTGAAATCTCATCACACACTTTTTCACCCAATCTTGATGAAACTTTCAGGTAATGATCAGTACACCTATCCCACTTGGCTTGCCAAATTTCGTTCTTCTAGGTTAAACCGTTCGTTGTCAGTCACCGGTTTCATTTTGAGGTTTCACTCTGTTTTCTCCTATAGGGATACATGTATTTGGAACTCTAAATCAAACACGGTTTGTGCTAGCTCTTTGAAACTTGACACAATGAAGCAGTTTCAAGTTCTATCTCTATGGTTTGTTTGCTGTTGATGTAGCCCTAAGCAGAGACTGGCGAGAATCACTTTCATGGAAAGGGCCTGCCAAGCTTCCAAAAAACTACGAGTTGCCTGAAATCTCAGCACACACTTTTTCACCCAATCTTGATGAAACTTTCAGGTAATGATCAGTACACCAATCCCACTTGGATCGCCAAATTTTGTTCTTCTAGGTTAAACCGTTCGTTGGCTGTAACCGGTTTCATTTTGAGGTTTCACTCTGTTTTCTCCTATAGGGATACATGTATTTGGAACTCTAAATCAAACACGGTTTGTGCTAGCTCTTTGAAACTTGACACAATAAAGCAGTTTCAAGTTCTATCTCTTTGGTTTGTTTGCTGTTGATGTAGCCCTAAGCAGAGACTGGCGAGAATCACTTTCATGGAAAGGGCCTGCCAAGCTTCCAAAAAACTAGGAGTTGCCTGAAATCTCAGCACACACTTTTGACCCAATCTTGATGAAACTTTCAAGGTAATGATCAGTACACCAATCCCACTTGGCTCGCCCAATTTCGTTCTTCTAGGTTAAACCATTCATTGGCAGTAACCGGGAGTTTCATTTTGAGGTTTCACTCTGTTTTCTCCTATAGGGATACATGTATTTCGAACTCTAAATCAAACACGGTTTGTGCTAACTCTTTTGAAACTTGACACAATAATGCAGTTTCAAGTTCTATCTCTATGGTTTGTTTGCTGTTGATGTAGCCCTAAGCAGAGACTGGCGAGAATCACTTTCATGGAAAGGGCCTGCCAAGCTTCCAAAAAACTACGAGTTGCCTGAAATCTCAGCACACACTTTTTCACCCAATCTTGATGAAACTTTCAGGTATCGATCAGTACACCAATCCCACTTGGCTCGCCAAATTTCGTTCTTCTAGGTTAAACCATTCGTTGGCAGTAACCGGTTTCATTTTGAGGTTTCACACTGTTTTCTCCTATAGAAATACATGTATTTGGAACTCTTAATCAAACACGGTTTGTGCTAGCTCTTTGAAACTTGACACAATAAAAGCAGTTTCAAGTTCTATCTCTATGGTTTGTTTGCTGTTGATGTAGCCCTAAGCAGAGACTGGCGAGAATCACTTTCATGGAAAGGGCCTGCCAAGCTTCCCAAAAACTACGAGTTGCCTGAAATCTCAGCACACACTTTTTCACCCAATCTATGATACTTTCAGGTAACGATCAGTACACCAATCCCACTTGGCTCGCCAAATTTCGTTCTTCTAGGTTAAACCGTTCGTTGGCAGTAACCGGTTTCATTTTGAGGTTTCACTCTGTTTTCTCCTATAGTGATACATGTATTTGGAACTCTAAATCAACACGGTTTGTGCTAGCTCTTTGAAACTTGACACAATAAAGCAGTTTCAAGTTCTATCTCTATGTTTGTTTGCTGTTGATATAGCCCTAAAGCAGAGACTGGCGAGAATCACTTTCATGGAAAGGGCCTGCCAAGCTTCCAAAAAACTACGAGTTGCCTGAAATCTCAGCACACACTTTTTCACCCAATCATGATGAAACTTTCAGGTAATGATCAGTACACCAATCCCACTTGGCTCGCCAAATTTCGTTCTTCTAGGTTAAAACGTTCGTTGGCAGTAACCGGTTTTATTTTGAGGTTTCACTCTGTTTTCTCCTATAGGGATACATGTATTTGGAACTCTAAATCAAACACGGTTTGTGCTAGCTCTTTGAAACTGTGACACAATAAAGCAGTTTCAAGTTCTATCTCTATGGTTTGTTTGCTGTTGATGTAGCCCTAAGCAGAGACTGGCGAGAATCACTTTCATGGAAAGGGCCTGCCAAGCTTCAAAAAACTACGAGTAGCCTGAAATCTCAGCGCACACTTTTTCACCCAATCTTGATGAAACTTTCAGGTAATGATCAGTACACCAATCCCACTTGGCTCGCCAAATTTTGTTCTTCTAGGTTAACCGTTCGTTGCAGTAAATGGTTTCATTTTGAGGTTTCACTCTGTTTTCTCCTAGAGGGATACATGTATTTGGAACTCTAAATCAAACACGGTTTGTGCTAGCTCTTTGAAACTTGACACAATAAAGCAGTTTCAAGTTCTATCTCTATGGTTTCTTTGCTATTGATGTAGCCCTAAGCAGAGACTGGCGAGAATCACTTTCATGGAAAGGGCCTGCCAAGCTTCCAAAAAACTACGAGTTGCCTGAAATCTCAGCACACACTTTTTCACCCAATCTTGATGAAACTTTCAGGTAATGATCAGTACACCAATCCCACTTGGCTCGCCAAATTTCCTTCTTCTAGGTTAAACCGTTCGTTGGCAGTAACCGGTTTCATTTTGAGGTTTCACTCTGTTTTCTCCTATAGGATACATGTATTTGGAACTCTAAATCAAACACGGTTTGTGCTAGCTCTTTGAAACTTGACACAATAAAGCAGTTTCAAGTTCTATCTCTATGGTTTGTTTGCTGTTGATGTAGCCCTAAGCAGAGACTGGCGAGAATCACTTTCATGGAAAGGGCCTGCCAAGCTTCCAAAAAACTACGAGTTGCCTGAAATCTCAGCACACACTTTTTCACCCAATCTTGATGAAACTTTCAGGTAATGATCAGTACACCAATCCCACTTGGCTCGCCAAATTTCGTTCTTCTAGGTTAAACCGTTCATTGGCAGTAACCGGTTTCATTTTGAGGTTTTCACTCTGTTTTCTCCTATAGGGATACATGTATTTGGAACTCTAAATCAAACACGGTTTGTGCTAGCTCTTTGAAACTTGACACAATAAAGCAGTTTCAAGTTCTATCTCTATGGTTTGTTTGCTGTTGATGTAGCCCTAAGCAGAGACTGGCGAGAATCACTTTCATGGAAAGGGCCTGTCAAGCTTCCAAAAACTACGAGTTGCCTGAAATCACAGCACACACTTTTTCACCCAATCTTGATGAAACTTTCAGGTAATGATCAGTACAACAATCCCACTTGGCTCGCCAAATTTTGGTTTTTCTAGGATAAACCGTTCGTTGGCAGTAACTGGTTTCATTTTGAGGTTTCACTCTGTTTTCTCCTATAGGGATACATGTATTTGGAACTCTAAATCAAACACGGTTTGTGATAGCTCTTTGAAACTTGACACATAAAGCAGTTTCAAGTTCTATCTCTATGGTTTGTTTGCTGTTGATGTAGCCCTAAGCAGAGACTGGCGAGAATCACTTTCATGGAAAGGGCCTGCCAAGCTTCCAAAAAACTACGAGTTGCCTGAAATCTCAGCACACATTTTTCACCCATTTTGATGAAACTTTCAGGTAATGATCAGTACACCAATCCCACTTGGCTCGCCAAATTTCGTTCTTCTAGGTTAAACCGTTCGTTGGCAGTAACCGGTTTCATTTTGAGGTTTCATTCTGTTTTCTCTTATAGGGATACATGTATTTGGAACTCTAAATCAAACACGGTTTGTGCTAGCTCTTTGAAACTTGACACAATAAAGCAGTTTCAAGTTCTATCTCTATGGTTTGTTTCCTGTTGATGTAGCCCTAAGCAGACACTGGCGAGAATCACTTTCATGGAAAGGGCCTGCCAAGCTTCCAAAAAACTACGAGTGCCCTGAAATCTCAGCACACACTTTTTCACCCAATCTTGATGAAACTTTCAGGTAATGATCAGTACACCAATCCCACTTGGCTCGCCAAATTTCGTTCTACTAGGTTAAATCGTTCATTGGCAGTAACCGGTTTCATTTTGAGGTTTCACTCTGTTTTCTCCTATAGGGATACATGTATTTGGAACTCTAAATCAAACACGGTTTGTGCTAGCTCTTTGAAACTTGACACAATAATGCAGTTTCAAGTTCTATCTCTATGGTTTGTTTGCTGTTGATGTAGCCCTAAGCAGAGACTGGCGAGAATCACTTTCATGAAAGGGCCTGCCAAGCTTCCAAAAAACTACGAGTTGCCTGAAATCTCAGCACACACTTTTTCACCCAATCTTGATGAAACTTTCAGGTATCGATCAGTACACCAATCCCACTTGGCTCGCCAAATTTCGTTCTTCTAGGTTAAACCATTCGTTGGCAGTAACCGGTTTCATTTTGAGGTTTCACACTGTTTTCTCCTATAGAAATACATGTATTTGGAACTCTTAATCAAACACGGTTTGTGCTAGCTCTTTGAAACTTGACACAATAAAGCAGTTTCAAGTTCTATCTCTATGGTTTGTTTGCTGTTGATGTAGCCCTAAGCAGAGACTGGCGAGAATCACTTTCATGGAAAGGGCCTGCCAAGCTTCCAAAAAACTACGAGTTGCCTGAAATCTCAGCACACACTTTTTCACCCAATCTATGATACTTTCAGGTAACGATCAGTACACCAATCCCACTTGGCTCGCCAAATTTCGTTCTTCTAGGTTAAACCGTTCGTTGGCAGTAACCGGTTTCATTTTGAGGTTTCACTCTGTTTTCTCCTATAGTGATACATGTATTTGGAACTCTAAATCAAACACGGTTTGTGCTAGCTCTTTGAAACTTGACACAATAAAGCAGTTTCAAGTTCTATCTCTATGGTTTGTTTGCTGTTGATATAGCCCTAAGCAGAGACTGGCGAGAATCACTTTCATGGAAAGGGCCTGCCAAGCTTCCAAAAAACTACGAGTTGCCTGAAATCTCAGCACACACTTTTTCACCCAATCATGATGAAACTTTCAGGTAATGATCAGTACACCAATCCCACTTGGCTCGCCAAATTTCGTTCTTCTAGGTTAAAACGTTCGTTGGCAGTAACCGGTTTTATTTTGAGGTTTCACTCTGTTTTCTCCTATAGGGATACATGTATTTGGAACTCTAAATCAAACACGGTTTGTGCTAGCTCTTTGAAACTTGACACAATAAAGCAGTTTCAAGTTCTATCTCTATGGTTTGTTTGCTGTTGATGTAGCCCTAAGCAGAGACTGGCGAGAATCACTTTCATGGAAGGGCCTGCCAAGCTTCCAAAAAACTACGAGTAGCCTGAAATCTCAGCGCACACTTTTTCACCCAATCTTGATGAAACTTTCAGGTAATGATCAGTACACCAATCCCACTTGGCTCGCCAAATTTTGTTCTTCTAGGTTAAACCGTTCGTTGGCAGTAAATGGTTTCATTTTGAGGTTTCACTCTGTTTTCTCCTATAGGGATACATGTATTTGGAACTCTAAATCAAACACGGTTTGTGCTAGCTCTTTGAAACTTGACACAATAAAGCAGTTTCAAGTTCTATCTCTATGGTTTGTTTGCTGTTGATGTAGCCCTAAGCAGAGACTGGCGAGAATCACTTTCATGGAAAGGGCCTGCCAAGCTTCCAAAAAACTACGAGTTGCCTGAAATCTCAGCACACACTTTTTCACCCAACTTGATGAAACTTTCAGGTAATGATCAGTACACCAATCCCACTTGGCTCGCCAAATTTCCTTCTTCTAGGTTAAACCGTTCGTTGGCAGTAACCGGTTTCATTTTGAGGTTTCACTCTGTTTTCTCCTATAGGGATACATGTATTTGGAACTCTAAATCAAACACGGTTTGTGCTAGCTCTTTGAAACTTGACACAATAAAGCAGTTTCAAGTTCTATCTCTATGGTTTGTTTGCTGTTGATGTAGCCCTAAGCAGAGACTGGCGAGAATCACTTTCATGGAAAGGGCCTGCCAAGCTTCCAAAAAACTACGAGTTGCCTGAAATCTCAGCACACACTTTTTCACCCAATCTTGATGAAACTTTCAGGTAATGATCAGTACACCAATCCCACTTGGCTCGCCAAATTTCGTTCTTCTAGGTTAAACCGTTCGTTGGCAGTAACCGGTTTCATTTTGAGGTTTCACTCTGTTTTCTCCTATAGGGATACATGTATTTGGAACTCTAAATCAAACACGGTTTGTGCTAGCTCTTTGAAACTTGACACAATAAAGCAGTTTCAAGTTCTATCTCTATGGTTTGTTTGCTGTTGATGTAGCCCTAAGCAGAGACTGGCGAGAATCACTTTCATGGAAAGGGCCT